>NC_045613.1:3665528-3685524 GCF_009762305.2 Zalophus californianus | reverse complement strand
ATAAGTCTGTGTTTTTAAACACCACACAGCTCCATGTGTCTCCTTGTCTTCCAAACCCAGGCAGTACTAGAACGGCTATGCGGAAGCTCTAGTGGGCTGCGATATGAGAACCAGCTCCAATGTGAAATTTACAACCACAGAGCACGGGGCACCAAGCAAATTTTTGCTTTGACAAGAGTTTGGCGGTGGGCGCCTGGGTGGCTCAGTTGGTTAAGCGACTGCCTTCGGCTCAGGTCATGATCCTGGAGTCCCGGGATCGAGTCCCACATCGGGCTTCCTGCTCAGCAGGGAGTCTGCTTCTCCCTCTGACCCAACCCCCTCTCATGTGCTCTCTCTCTCTCTCTCAAATAAATAAAATCTTTAAAAAAAAAAAAAGAGTTTGGCGGGAAGGCCAACGTCATCGTCACTAGGGTCATCTTCTGGTAGTTGCACGGTGGCTCTTTGTTCATTTGTGCGGTGTAGAAGAATGTTTGTCATCCACAGGAGAAAATGGTTTTGTTGACATCTGTACTAGCTATTGTCAACTCGCCTGAAGCTCTGAATCCTTACTGGTCTTAGACACTTAGTGGCTAAAGATTCATGATAGCGACCAAAGAAAGGTACAGATTTACTTCAGTTAAAGAAGGCACAGTCTTATTTTCAGGAACATTGCATGATGGAGGTCCTGGGGAGAATATAAAAACACTGATCTTTTTTGCCAATTTATTCATGTCATATATAATCTTATATAGTCATAATGGGTTTGTAACATTTCCTACATTTCATTACCTCTCAAGAACTGGGTTGACTGGGCTTCTGGGATGGTTCTACCTCGTGTACCTTGGTGGGAGTTGCAGTCATGTGGTGTCCCAGCTAAGCTGCCATGTACGAGATGCTTCACTCATAGGCCAGGAGCGGATGCAGGCTGTCGGCTGGGAGTCCAGCTAGACTGTGGACTGCAGTGCCTTCGTGGGGTCTTCTCCTCCAGTCTGGCTTTTGAGGGAGACTGTTTAAAAAGCAGCATTCTATGAGTCCCCTACTCTTTTCAGGGAGAATCTCTTGCTCCTCAATTTCCAAAGGAGAGAATATTTAAATTCCACTCTCTGGGAAGAGCATAATATTCACTCCTTCTCATAGAAATAGAAGTAATTTGGGGGAAAGAAGTTGGCGGAAAGCCTGACATCCACTGTTTCCAGACACTGGAGTAGAGTTTCTTTGCCTCAAAGCAAGAAATGAGTTCCATGTCCCCTCGCTTCAGTTCCCGGTCACCCTGGACCCATGCATCTCCTGCCTGGGGCTTCCTGTGTCCACACTCTCAGCTGACCAAAGAAGGCCTGTTTCTGGCTGACTCAGGTGAGTCTTCCTCTTCAGGTTTACCCTTCTCGGTCTCATGTGGTGTGGCCTGACTAAGGGTCCACTCTGGCCCCAATTGCCTCCATTCAGGGAGAGGGTTTGGGGAGCTCCATTTTGACCTTGATTCCTGCTACACTCTCTACCGCAGCATACTAGGGGTGCTGTCCTTTGGATGCAAAGGTGATAGTTTGCCCAAATGACTCCATTCTCTGTGTGTATATGCTTTTATTCAAAACTATGGAGGAAAGAAGGGGCTCCTTGGCATTCTGAATGGAAACAGTGACATCTGGAATAGCAGTTCAAAAATTACTAACACGCTTACTCTTTTGTCTTTCTAAGCGTATGACCATGGCTAAAATCCGTCAGAGGTATACTTTTGGGTTTTACAAACTGGATGGAGGAGGAATCATATCTGAATGCAATTTGATATGCATTTCTTTCCATATGTGTGTGATTAGGCATCTTTTCATATGTTTTTCTGCTGTCTTCTTTCGTCCATTTTTACAATGGGTTGCTGCTCCCTTACCTTTCAATTTCCCAGAAACTTTACTTATTAGGCAGATTAGTCATGTGTCTATTTTATGGGTTATAAACATTATTTTCTAGTTTGTTATTCAAACAATTACTTTGTTTTTGTTGTTGTTGTTGTTGTTTGTTTTTAATGATTTTATTTTTAAGTAATCTCTGCACCCAGTGTGGGGCTCGAACTCACAACCCCGAGATCCAGAGTCTCACACTCCATTAACTGAGCCAGGCAGGCGCCCCTTTACTTTGTTTTTTAACAAAGTAGATGTGTATTGCTATTATGTAGGGATATGAATCCATACATTTGTGTGCTCTGGTTTTTGAGTCATACTTAGAAAGACCTTCCACATGCATCAATTATGGTGGAATACTTTTCTGTTGCCTTCTGGACCTTTTTTCTTTGTGCTAACATTTAAATCTTTTATTCATTTGTAATTTATTCTGGTGTTTATCAAGCATTGATCCTGCATTTCTAGCATAGACTGTACTTCAGGTTACTAAGTAAGTGAAGAGGGAAAGCATATCCTAATACAAAATTCTAGCTACATATTGGAAAGGAAATAGGAGAATAGAATATTACCATTTTGCAACACTTAATAATGGTTTACTCAGTGATCATCACTAAGTTCCCCCTGATGGAAACACAGGGCACTGTTTATGAGTAACATTGCCAAAAATACTGAACTTGATTCTGATGCGTCTGATCCAACCAACCACAGCTAAGTTCCAACTTACAGAAATGTATGAGACAGAGGATCATATTAAATGACATCGTGAGGATGCAAACAGCAAAGTTCAGAATGTGAGAAAGTCAATAGTACAGATGTCCGGTGTCTTCCACAGATAACTCTGCAAAAGAAGACAGGTGGGCGGGGTCTTCTGTTTCAGGGCATGATGGAATAACCGAGGTTATTATTTACCACCCATCCTGTAATACTGTGAATTATAAGACATATGTATTTGATCAAATGACCAAAATATATTTTTCATATGTATTTGGTTTTTGTCCATGGTTCATGGCTCACAGCTCTTAAACCCCTTGAAATTTTCTGTCATACTGGCAATAAAGGTGTCTTTGTTATGTTAATGAAGGCGACTTTCAGACCCACCAAGGTGGGGCACTTGTTGTCCAGAGGACCAACAAGGTGATTAGAGGATTGGAACTCTCAGTCCCAGCCAGACTTCCCAGGACCAGAGAGATGAGGGGTGGAGGTTGAATCAGCCAATGGCCAACGACTTAGTCAATCAGGACTATGCATCAAAGCCTGCACAGAAACTCAAAAGATCTGGGTTTAAATATAAAGACACAGATAGGTTAAAGTCGACGAACTGGAAAAGATAGAGCGTACATGAAGTATACGAAGCCTGCAGTGGCTATATTGCTATCAGACAAAACGGGCTTCAGAGCAACCCCATCTCTCCTCCAGGGATAAAGAAGGACCTTTCTCAGGGATGAGGAGGTTAATTCATCAACAAGACACAATAATACTGAAAGTACGTGTGTTACAGGATTTTCTCCTTCGGTGCCCGCAGTTCTCGGTCACGCCCCTTCGAAGAATGAAGAGGGAGACCAGGCAGAGTGGTGGACAGCAGAGCAAGTGTTTATTGAGTTTAGCAATAGTACAAGCTCTCAAAGAGGGAGGGGACCCGAGAGGCTTGCCACCGGAATTTCTAAGTCTAGGGGGTTTTATGGGCTTGTTGGCTCGATGGTTTAATCTGATTAACCCTCCCTGTGCCTGTCATCCAATCAGGTTTCCGTCATCTATCTATCACGCAGGAAAAGGTGGAGGGCTCCTTCCAGGGTGGTGTAAAATCCTCTTACAAGTGGTTTCCTCTTAGGGCGGGGGGCCCCTTGTCCCTGCCTGCCTTTCTTCCAACTGTCCTTCATCGCATGCACCTCATAAGTAACCGAGTTTCAGAAAAACAAGAAAACTTCAAAATTAAAGAAGTAAAACTGGCAGAAGTGAATGGAGAAACAGACACATCCATGGTTATAGCTGGAGATTTCAACAGTCCTTTTGCAACAGGGTGTATTATTTCCTTTTCTCCTGAAAACTGAGCAAGATAAGGGAAGAGAAATCGTGTTTCATAATTCAGATTTCTTCCCATTGAACTCTGACTTGAGATTTCACGTCCACATTTCCCACAGTCTCATCGTTGAGTGGATGGGATGGGGTCTGGAGAGGAGTGTGGAGGGACAGACGGAAGGTGAACTGTAGGACTCAGATGATGGTTCCAGGTCTGGTAGGCAGGGTGGCCTGGTGCATGCTATCTAAGCTTTCTGGGCCTCAGGGTCCTCTCTTGTCAAAAAAAGGGAGTCGTTTTTCTCCTGTGTGAGTGGAGTTGGAGTCCCTGACATCGCCGTGAGTGGATGGAAGAGACTGTTGCCAGTGCCCCAGGGCTGTGAGCCGTGGTGTGCCCAGCATCCTGGAAGGCCTGTTCTCACACAGCCTGGAAGGTGTCTGGCCCGACCAGGCAGCTGCCATCAGAATTTCCACCAAGGGGCTAAATTACATAGCTGAGCTGATCATGCCCAGAGGGTTGGCCAAGCCGGAGCATGGGCAGAGGCTGGCCCAGGGTGAGTCGACACTGGGTTTGTCCATTCTTGAGCAAAGTCATCTGTGCTCAAAGTGGAAAAGGAGTGAGTATTGGGGCCGGGGACAGACATGCAGTAGGGAAAGTATTCTCCCCTCTTCTCTTCAATAGCAAAGGAGGTTGGCTTTAGCAATGGGTAGAAAAAAAAGAGGAAATGGGTCTTTACCACTTACTTTTCCATCCTTCAGTGACAGAGTCTTGAGTGTTTTCCAAGCCCAGAAAATCCCCTTTTCAGCCTTAGAATTCGACACTGGAGGGCCATCAATAAGGCCTTTGCTCAGATTCCGATGATGGTTTAGGGAATCATGAGGCTGCTAGGGCAGAGAAGAAGACATTTCTGGTACCTCTCTATTACTGATTTCTAGCTGGATTCCACTGTGGTCGGAGAACACACTCCATACGATTTCAACTCTCTTACATTTGTTGACATTTGTCTTGGAGCCCAGGATGTGGTCTATCTAGGTCCGTGTTCCATGTGCACTTGAGAAGGATGTGTCGGCTCCGCTTGTTTCTATCAATATCAGTTAGATCCTGTTGATTGATGGTGTTATGGGGTCAATTCTCCCATAACCTTGCTCATTTTCTCAAAATTGCACTATCAGTGGTTGAGAGAGGGATATGCAGTCTCCAAATGGAATGGTGGATTCCTCAATTCTCCTTTCGATTCTTTCAGTTCTTGCCTCACACGCTTTGTAGTTCTGTTTTTGGGAATACACATTTAGGATTGCTTTGTCTTCTTGCTGGAATGACCTTTCCATCACTGCATAATGTCCCTCTCTGGTTTTGGTAACTTTCTTTGCTCTGAAGTCCACTTTATTTGATATTACTATACCCATTCCTTCTTTCCTTTGCATGTTTAACATTTGCACTCTTTATGTTTTCTCAGCCTTTTCTTTTCAACTGGTTTCTACCGTAACATCTGAAATTATTTTCTGGGAAGCAGCATATACTTGGGTCACATGGTTGAATCTACTCTCCAGTTTCTATCTTTTAATTTAGATCCCTACATTTAATAGAATTAATCATCGAGGCGTTAGTGCATAAGTCTGCCATTTTTATTTTGTTTTTTCCTTTGTTCTCTCCAGTTTTCACTTCTCTATTTTCTCCTCTACATTCTTGTGGGTCACTTGAACAATTTCGTAATTCTATTCTGATTTTAATATAGTGTTTTTATATTTATTCATTCATTTTAGTTTTTATTTAAATTCCAACGAGTTAACATACGGTGTATTATGAGTTTCAGGTGTACAGTTTAGTGATTCAACACTTCCATACGACACCGGGAGCTCATCCGCCCTCCTTAATCCCCATCACCTATTTCACCCAACTCCCTACCCCCCATCTCCCCTCCGGTAACCATCAGTTTGTTGTCTATAGTTAGGAGTCTGTTTTTTGGTTTTCCTCTCTCTTTTTCCCCCCCTCTGATCCTTTGTTTTGTTTCTTAAATTCCATATATGAGTGAAATCAAATGGTATTTGTCTTTCTCTGAGTGAGACTGACTCTGACTTTTACTTAGCATAATACTATCTAGCTCCAACCATGTTGTTGCAAATGGCAAGATTTCATTCTTTCTGATGGCTGAGTAATATTCTATTACATATATGGGCTCTTTTCATAATTTGGCTATTGTTGATAATGCTGCTATAAACATCGGGGTGCACGTACCCCTTTGAATAGTATTTTTGTATTCTTTGGGTCAATACCTAGCAGTGCAATTGCTGGGTCATAGGGTAGTTGTATTTTTAACTTTTTGAGGAATCTCCATACTGTTTTCCAGAGTGGCTGCACCAGTTTGCATGCTCAACAATAGTGCAAGAGGATTCCCCTTTCTCCACATCCTCGCCAACACCTGCTGATTCCTGTGTTGTTGATTTTAGCCATTCTGACTGGTGTGAGGTGATATCTCATTGTAGTTTTGATTTGTAGTTCCGTGATGATGAGTGATGTTGAGCATCTTTTCACGGGTCTGTTGGCCATCTGTCTTCTTTGGGAAAATGTCTATTCATGCCTGTTGCCTGTTTTCTAATGGGATTATTCATTTTTGGGGTGTTGAGTTTTATAAGTTCTTTATAATTTGGATGCTATCCCTTTATCAGATATATGTCACTTGCAAATATTTTCTCCCATTCTGTCAGTTACCCTTTAGTTTTATTGATTGTTTCCTTTGCTGTGCAGAAGCTTTTTATTTTGAGGAAGTCCCCAATAGTATATTATTGCTTTTGTTTCCCTTGCCTCGGGAGACAGATCTAGTAAGAAGTTGTTATGGCCAATGTGAAAGGGGTTGATGCCGGTGCTCTCCTCTAGGATTTTAATGGTTTCCTGTCTCACATTAGGTCTTTCATCCATTTTGAATTTATTTTTGTGTATGGTAGTAAGAAGTAGTCCAGTTTCATGTTTTTGCATTTTGCTGTCCAATTTTCCCAACAGCATTTGTTGAAGAGACTATCTTTTCCCCATTGAATATTCTTCCCTGCTTTGTCAAAGATGACTTGACCATATAGTTGTGGGTTCATTTCTGGGTTTTCTCTTCTGTTCTGTTGATCTGTGTCTCTGATTTTGTACCATAATACTTAGAACAACCACTAAAATAGTTATTCAGAAAAGAACACTTTAGAAACACTGTTTAAAAAACACTGTTTTAAAGTGTTCCTTTCTGAATAGCTATTTAGTGGTTTAGTGGTTGTTCTAGGTACCACCGTCCATTGGTATTATCATTTTACCAGCCAGGGTGAAGTATATGAACTTAACCCCTCTTCAGAACATTGAAACTCCCCTGTCTACAATGTAATTGTCCTTTTTTAAAGATTTTTATGTATTTATTTGACAGAGAGAGACAAAGCGAGAGAGGGAACACAAGCAGGGGGAGTGGTAGAGGGAGAAGCAGGCTTCCTGTGGAGCAGGGAGCTCGATGCGGGGCTCGATCCCAGGACCCTGGGATCATGACCTGAGCCGAAGGCAGACGCCCAACGACTGAGCCACCCAGGCGCCCTACAATGTAATTGTGTTGAATTTATTTCTTCTACATAAATTTAGAACCATATCAGACAGTGTTGTAATATATTCCTCAATCATCAACCATAATTAGAACTCAAGGAGAAGGAGAGTCCATTCACCTACATTTTTGCTACTTTCTTTCTTCCTGACGTTCCAAGTTCCTTTTTATTGTTTCTTTCTGTTTCAAATCTTCCTTAGTCTTTTCGAGAAGGTCTCCTGGTGACAAATTCCCTTAATTAGTTTTCCTTCACCTGAGAATGTCATGATTCCCCTTTTATTCTTGAAGAACATATTCTCTGGCAACAGAGTTCTGGGTTGTCAGTCCTTTTCTTTCAACACTTGAAAAATGCTTTGTCACTTCCTTCTGATGTTCATGGTTCCTGATGAGAACTCTGGAGATGACCCTGTACCTCTCCAGGTTCTGCCACTTCCATAGCCCCTGTCTACAGAACGGTAGGAACCAGGCACCTAGCCCCCATCCCACTATGTATTTAGGGTTAGGGCAGGTATCTTTCCAGGAGCTTCCAATTTGTCCACATGTTTGATCACCTTGTGCTTGAATGTCACCCAGCTCCACAGTGGGGCTCAGCTCGCTTCGGTTTTGATCCACAGCTACCCCTTTGGGACTGATGTCCTCCCTAGGTCATTACTGCCACCACTGGGACATCCTCAGAGGAGAGTGATACGGCGGCAGCCTGCATTCCCTTACTGCCCTGCCTACTCACATCTATGTGCGACCTGCCATTTCATCTCCTTCAATGGCACAAACATGTAATCCTCGTATGTTGACCAGGGTTAACGAGAGGGAATCACAACATGAAGGATGTTCAGTTGGCTCTTGAACAACGTGAGTGTGAACTGCGTGGGTCCACTTCTATGTGAATTTTTTTCAGTACATACTGTACAGTACTATGTGGGGCGCCCAGCTGGCTCAGTCAGTGGAGCATGTGGCTCTTGATCTCAGGGTTGTGGGTTCGGGGCCCATGTTGGGCCTAAAGATTACCTAAAACTAAAATCTTAAAAAAATTAAATAAATACTGTAGAGTACGGTAAATGTATTTTTCCTCATTATGATTTTTTAAAAGATTTTATTTATTTATTTGTCAGAGAGAAAGAGAGAGCACAAGCAGGGAGAGGGGCAGAGGGAGAGGGAGAAACAGGCTCCCCGCTGAGCAGGGAGCCCAATGCAGGGCTCGATCCCAGGACCCCGGGATCATGACCTGAGCTGAAGGCAGACCTGAGCCACCCAGGTGTCCCTGCCTTATGATAACATTTTCTTCTTCTAGTTTACTTTATTGTAAGACTACAGCATGTAATACATATGACATACAAAATATGTGTTAATCAACCATTTCCATTATTATTAAAATTTTGGGGGAGTTTAAAGTTATACTCAGATATTGAATTTAAATAAATTTTGTTTTAAATTGTATCTGGAAAAAAAAAGTTATACTCAGATATTCAATTGTGGGTGAGGGCGATGTCAGTGCTGTTAACCCTCCCCGCCCCCGCCCCGCCAAGTTGTTCAAACATCAACTGTATTATTATTTCCTAGGGCTGCTATAACGAAGTACCACTAACTGGGTGGCTTATGAAGACATAAATTTGTTTTCTCACAATTCTGGAGGCCAGAAATCCAAAATCAAAATGTTGGTAGGGCCATACTCCCTGTGAAGACAGAAGGGGGTTCCTTCCTTGCCTCTTCCGGGTCCCGATGTCCCCAGGGGTTCCTTGGCAGCATAGTCCCATCTCTCCCTCCATCTTTATGTGACTGTCTTCCCTCTGTGTGTGTCTGTGGCCACATTGCCCTCCTCTGATAAGGATACCAGTCATGTGGATTGAGATGACCAAGTGGTCTTATCTTAACAATCAAATCTGCAAAGACCTTGTTTCTAAATAAGGTCACATTCATAGGTACTGCAGGTGAAAACTTGAACATATCTTTTTTGCGGGAACCCAATTCAACCCACAGGAGGGGAGAAAAGCTTAAAAAGTGAAGTTGAGGGGCGCCTGAATAACTCAGTTGGTTGATCTCCCGACACTCGGTTTCAGCTCAGGTCTTGATCTCAGGGTCGTGAGCTCAAGCCCCATGTTGGGCTCCATGCTGGGCGTGGAGCCTACATAAAAAAACAACAACACATTTCAAAAAGTGAAGTTGAATATAAGTGTTGACAGAGTACAAGGAACTAAGGTCAAACCCTCTCAAGGACACTCTCATGAGCCCACTCTCGTGTTTGGACATTCCGTACAAATGGAATCATACCTTTATGTTATTTTTGTGTGTCTGGCTTCTTTCACTTAGCATAACGCTTTCAAGGTTCATTCATGTGGTGGCCTGGATAAATAATATTCCATCCATCCATCCATCAGTTCATGGACATTGGGTTGCTTCCACTTTTTTGGCAATTATGAATCATGCTGCTATGAACATTCAGGTACAAGTTTTGGTGTGAACATGTTTTCAGCTCTCTTGGGTACATACCTAGGAGTGGAATTACTGAGTCATGTGGTAACTCTGTGTCTAACTTTTTGAGGAACTGCCAGACTCCTTTCCATAGTGCTTGTTCCCTTACCAGTAATGTATCAGGGTCCAATCTCTCCACATCTTCACTTGGATTTGTTAGTTTTTCTTTTCTTTCTTTTTTTTTTAAATTATAACCATCCTGCGAATGTGAAGTGGTATCTTATTTTGGTTTTGATTTGCATTTCCCCACTGACTCATGATATCGAGCATCTTTTCATGTGTTTATTGACTATTTGCGTATCTCCTTTGGAGAAATGCTGAACCATTTTTTTTACCTATTTAAAAAACTGAGTTATTTATCTTTTTACTATGGAGTTGTGAGAGCGCTTTATATATTCTGGGTACTAGATCTTTATCAGATATAGAATTTGCACATATTTTCTCCCTTTCTGTGGGTTGTCTGTTCAGTTTTGATGGTGTTCTATGGTGGGCAAATGTTTTAATCCAGTTATTCTATTTTTCTTTGATCGATTGTGATTTTGGTGTCATATGTTGGAAACTATTGCCTAACTCATGGTTATAAAGATTTACACCTGTGTTTTAAGAGTCTTACAGTTTTGGGGTGCCTGAGGGGTGCAGTCAGGTAAGCGCCCATCTCTCAGTTTCAAAGGCTTGGGTCCTGATCTCAGTGTCATGGGATCGAGCCCCACATCTGGCTCTGTGCTCAGTGCGGTGTCTGCTTGAGATTCTCTCTCCCTCTCCCTCTGCCCTTCCCACTTGGGTTCTCTCTCTCTCTCAAACAAATAAATAAGTCTTTAGAAAAGAAAAAGAGTCTTACCGTTTTAACTCTTATGTTTAGCTCTTCGATCCCCTTTGTATACTACTATTTCTAGATAACATGATACAGGGATCCACATTCACATTTTGCCTGCGGATGTCCAGCTATCCTAGCATGCTATGCTGTTTTTACCCACTAATATGTTTCAGATATTTTTCATGGCATCCTTTATCCTTTCGCATATATCCCAGCTTGTAACACACTGCCCACAAACACACTCTCTTCCCAGTGTGTCCTGGATTGCAGCCTTAGTGGGACCCCCGGAGTGCTCCTTCCCACATTTCCATCAGCTCAATCACTGCCCCTTGGGAGCTCCCTGGGATCCCAACCTCCCCAACTAAAAAGAGAAGAATCCAACTCTTCTAGTTCGGTCATGGGTTAAAACTTTCCATTGTTCACACTGGACACCTTGCTATTCTTTTTTTCATTTTTATTTTTTGTATTTATTTTTCCGGTGACCCTTTTCCTCTTTCTCAGCAGAGAGACAATGCCAGCGTTCGGTTTGATTTTGTTTGTTTCTGTTTGTTCATCACAAGAGTCTACTGAAAAGTGAACATGACCAAAATCAAGATTCCCTATCAGGGCTCCTGCTGGGACCTGCACACAACCCTTAAACCAAATTGACCTTTGCAGCTGAGGGAATTTCAAATCTCGGCACTGGGCTTCGGCGTTCCTGTTAGTGTCTGCATGGCTTCCATGCAGGACTGTGGGCCTTTCTCTGTAATTTGTGCTCAGCTGTTGCAGCGAGATTGTCCCTTTGTAAGCATCTCATGAGTAATCTGAGGTCATCAGTCATGTGCGTATCGCTGACTGAGAGGCCAACCTGGCAGGGGGCACGGGAGAGGGGAGATTTGGAAAATACACAGCAGTATCAGAGAGGAGCTTGAGTTTGTGCGTCAGGGTAGAGGTGCTGGAGAGACAGGGAGGCACAATCAGGACGGACGAGACAGGCTAACCGGGCTCATTTGACCTGGACCAGAGCGCTGACCCTCCCAGAGACACATGGGACAGAAGATGACTCCGCACCTCACCTCACTTCACCAGTTGGCCCCAAGACTGTCTGCTCCTTTATTCGAGATTGAAATAAAACAGAAATTTCCAAACCTCTCCAATGTTTTTAAATTCATCCCTGAGTTGGAAAGTGTAACCTTACCCTGTGAGTGTGTAAACCAAGGAAAACACTCCTCTTCAGAAGGTGAGTCTCTGCAGGGTCTCAATGGCCCCTAAGGAACCCATCTGCCTTCAAGCTGCAGAGGGGTGGGAATGGCCATGCCCAGGGAGACATCGCCTGACTGGTAGATGGACAGGCTTTATGTATTCTGTTCTTCTGATCACATGCCTGAATGTGTGTGGGTGTGTTTGTACTGGTTTGTATGGTCTTTGCAGAAGGGGTTAGGAATGACAAGAGTTAGTTTCTGTTCAACAAGAATATAAGGGAGAACAAACATTTACCATCAAAAGGAAATACCGATTTCCTTTAACACAATGTGATTGTTTCCTATATTTATTCAACTCAGATTGAACTCAAATAAACGAGATGGACTGAGGTTCTGCTCTGTGTTGGCTCTCCCCCTCGGGCTTTGGGGGAGTCTGTGAAACATGAGGGCAAAGACAGGAGGGAAGACAATCCAATGACAGGGGAAGGCAGCCTGAGGTCGGGGAAAACAGACAAAAGCAACTCCGGTTGTTTGGCTTCAGTGAAAGGAGAGCACATGGAGGGCCAATTCCCAGGGGAAGGTTTTGCTGAGTCCGGGCCGGGCGGGACGCTGCCTAGGCAATCCCCGCCAGGAAGGAGGAAAGAAGAGCCTGTGGGCCCCGAAGGCACACCGCACGAGCGGCGAAGTGATCATCAGTCGACGGGCCGAAGTCGTCCTTGGACTGTCAGTCGGGACTGACCTCCTGCAAGGCCTTTGGTCTCAGGCGCCAGAGCAGCAGGCCGAGGAGCAGCGCGCCCCCGAGCAGCACGAGCGCCCGCCGCCACCCGCGCGGCGCCACCTCCAGCCAGCGCCGCCCCCGCACACGCCCCCGCGCCAAGCCGCCGGCCGCCAGCAGCTGGGCCACCCGCCGGAGCCTGAGGTCGGGGGCGCGTGGCGCAGGGACTCCGCCAGGCCGTACACGGCGTTGGTGAAGGGCGCGCCCGTGCTCCCGCGCCAGCCGCTCCACCAGCGCCAGCAGCTCCTCCACCTGCGCCTCGCGCGCCGCGCCCGCGGCCCGGTTGCTCAGGGCGCACACGCGGCCGCCGCACTCGGCCACCAGGGCCCGCAGCGCGCGGTTGTCGGTGTCGCGCACGTAGTCGTGCAGCGAGGCCCCTCCAGGTCCTCCCGGCGGGTGAAGACGAGCACGGCCCGCGCCAGGACGCCGGCCCGAAGAGCTCGCGGACGCCGCGCACGGCCTGCTCGTCCTGGGCGGTGAAGCGGCCCAGCTGGGTGACCAGCAGCAGCGCGTGCGGCCCGGGCGCCGACAGCAGTAGCAGCGGCCCCGCTCGGCGCAGTCCGGGTCGGCGCGGGCCGTCGGCGCTGAAGAGGTCCGGGGTGTCGGTGACCTCGACGCGCCAGCGGGCCCAGCGGCGGCTCCCCAGGGCGCAGGTCCTGGTCACCGGGTGGACGCGAGCCTGGACGGGAAGCGCCCGTGGCCCAGGATGCTGTTGCCCGTGGCGCTCTTGCCCGCGCCGGTCTTGCCGGCCAGGATGAGCCTGAGCCGGGGCTCCTGCGCAGGCGGCGCGTCGTCCGGGTCCTCGGAACCTGTGAGGGCACAGCAGGCGTGGGCTGCCCGCCTCGGACCCGCCTCCGCTCCCCGGGGCCCCGGGGGCGCCTGTGGAACACGGCAGAGCACCAGGCCTTGGGCTTCTGCTTCTCCGACCAAGCCTTTCCTAGGGTTCTGGTCAGAGCTTGTTCCGCCCTGGGGCGTCTGTCCCCATGTCTCTTGCGTCTTTGGCCTCAGCACAGGCCCCTGGCCCCGCTCCAGCAGCTGGTGCGCATCTCTCTGGAGGGCACCGCTCCGTGATGGCAGGCCCTGACTCCGCGGACGTGCTGTCTGGGCCCGCACGCGGTGCAGACCTGTTGCTGCTTGACACCTGCCCTGGCCTCTGGGATGCTTCTCCCGGGCGCCGTCCCCGCGTCCCAGCCAGGAGAGGCGGGAGGGCACGGAGGCCTGGGAGTGAGGGGCTGTGTGCAGTCCCGGCCACCGCGCGTTGGAATCACAGCCGCAGCGTGTGCCCGCCGTGTAACCCTGGGGAAGTTGCTCCATCTGAGTGTTAAACGTCTTCCGCACAGATGGGAGTGGTGACAGAGAGTTGTTTCTCCCGGGGTTGCTCAGAGGATTAGGGGGCTGGTCTCTTTCCTTCTTCCCTCCTTCCCAATTGCCCTCCTCCTCCCCAGCTCTCACACCTGCTGCCAGGAAGATACCTGTTAAGCCCCCATCCTTGTTCTCTAGCACATTCTACCTGGTAAATCGTGTTCCCTCTAGTCCATGGTCTCATTCCCTCCACCTCCTCTTGTGTGGGGGTCAGAGTAGATTTCTCATCCTCGGTTTACCCTCTGGGTTGGGAGGCACAGACTAGTCAAAGCACTTAATATCTCACAGTAGGGCGGGGCGGAGATGCAGCACAAAGGCAAATCTGGGCTCTTGCTGTTTGAGCCCAGCATGGAGACACCTCTGGGATTTGTGTCTGTTCAGTCTTGAGTTGGCACATCCCCTTGTTCCCCAGAGCTGACCCCCGAGGCCAGTACACACCGCGAGGCAATTCTTACCATAGGCATTTTCTTCATCTCTTGCCATCTTCCGTCCTCCCATTTGCCTGAAAGAGCCCCGAAGACAATTTGTTCATTCATTCATTCATTCATTCATCCATCCATCAAATAGGTATAACTACCTTCGTGGGTCAGGCAAGGTCCAAAACGCTGGTGGTGCCCCAGTGAAAAGGTCAAGGCTCCTGCCTTCCCCTGACATCAGCATATGGGGAAGAACCACCCTGGGAGGACCTGGCTGGCGTTGGCCCGGTACCGGGAGAGCATTTGGTGACTTTTCAGGGACCTCGAATGCAAAAAGCAGAGGGCAGATGATAGCAGCTCCTGTATCAGAGAGTGAGCTTTAGATGCTAATGTTTTCCCAGGTGATTCTGTGTCAGTGACATAAGCTGTAGGTTCTGAGTTTTCCCAGGAGATGCCACAGCCAGGGGAGACTTTGGAAAACCCTGAGCATTGGAAAGTTTGCTCAGTGACTTAGGAACCACCTTAGGGCAGTCGGCCTGGGGCAAAAACAAGAAGAGAATTTGCATTTTGTTTGTGGAAATTGGAAAGAAAACATCCCTCCCAAGCTGATCTGAAGAGCCCGTGATCTGCTCTCAGCAAACCGAGTAACTGGGCTTGTGTCATTTGTCCAAGTTTGATCTGTGCGCCTGGGGAGACGGGCCACTGCCCTCCAGCTCCTGATGGTCTTGCCCCAAATCTGAGGCCTCTCCGACTAAGTGATTATACCCAATTCCCACGTGGTTTAATACAGTGAAACACTTCGCGATGACGTTTGTCTGAGCACAGGAGAGCCTGAACACAGGCGCGCAGCCCGTCCCCCCGTCCGCCTCCCCGGCCCCCTGTCCCGCTCGCCCCCTACTCGGTGGGCTGCTCCGCAGAGAGCGGGATTCGGCACCTTTCCTTTCCCACCTGTGTGCTTGCTCCTCTGACCACTGATTCTCTCCCACGTGTCTGAGTCCTGTCTGTGCCTCACCATCCATTTCACGTGTACCTCTTCATGGCGACACCTGCTTACTGTGGGTGACCGTGTTCTGTCCCGTGGGCACCACATGAGGAAAAGCAGAGGCAGGGGCTGCTGGATAACTTGTCTCTGGCCAGAGGACTCAGGTGACAGGTTTGCCTGGTACTCAGTCCAAAGTGTTTTGTGTTTCTGCAGCAACACCCTGCCACCCCCCCCAAAGCCCTCAATAAAGGTCACCCCACACACCTTAGGTGAGGAGTGGTCTTGTGCATACAAATCAGCGAACTCCCATAACTGACTCCAGAGCAGAAGTGAAGAAACAGCCAGAAGATTCAGTGCAAAGAACAAGCATGTAGCTAAAGCCGGAAGCCCTTGTCCATGCTGGAAATGAGAGGCTGTGGTATAGAATATTCACGCAACTGCTGGGCCCTTTGGAACCTCCCCCAGGGTTTGGATTGGGATTTGGAGCATTCTTCCAGAGTTTCTGAAAGCTGAAATCCGGGGTCACAAAGCTGGGTAGTCAGTGAAGAATGTAAGACATGGAGACTCCTGTTATCTTAAATGGGATTGTAGATGATTTATCTAGTCCAGTGCTTCTGAACCTGCTATTTTTTGGACATATCTAAGGATCCTTTAAAATATATCTATTTCTTTGACATTTGGATTCACAGATCTGTACTTAAAAAAACAAAACCAAAAAAGGTATGTCTCGCCCCACCCCCCTGAGTGATTCTAATGCCTTTGGTGGGTGCTCTGAGTTTCTGAGCCATTCACCCCGTCCAAGCCCTTCATTTCCAGTGGGGATGAGGGTAGGAAGCGGGCTCGCAGCCCACACAGCCCTGGGTGGCTCGGGCTGGGGGGAGAGACGTGTAAGGGCACGTGTAGGGCAGGGGTTTGAAGACGGTGTTCGTCATGGTCGCTGGCTCCTGCTAGTCCCTGTCGCACACAGGGCTGAGGAGGTGGAGCGTTTGAGGAGGATCCAGCTCATAGACATAATTTTCACTTTGTACCACGGTCTGAGGGTAGACCGGTTTCTTTGTCCTCAGA
Source organism: Zalophus californianus (assembly GCF_009762305.2). Lineage (NCBI taxonomy): Eukaryota > Metazoa > Chordata > Mammalia > Carnivora > Otariidae > Zalophus > Zalophus californianus. The sequence continues at coordinate 3,669,019 of NC_045613.1, read as the reverse complement.
AATATCTTTCGGCTTTGCTGCATCTGCCCTCGGGGAGTGTCTGCCGGCTTCTCCAGTGTGCTCTGCTCCTGGAGTCCTTCTAGCAAACACCTTTATTACTAGTCGGGGAGTAGGGAAGGAGAAAGGATTTAGTCCCAGATAGGAGTGTGTGCAGGCCACGACTGGAGAAGATGCTTAGCACTTCTTCTGAACTTACTTTGAAAGTCAGAGCATCCTTCCAAGCCTAGAAGTGTGAAGCGCGAAGTTACCTTTCTAGAGCCCGCTCCCCTTCCTCATCCTCAGCGGTAGTAGAAGGCAGGTGCTCGCTCAGTGAGCTCACACAGGCCCCCAAGTCCTCACAGCTCCCACTCCCCAGGCGACCCCCTTGCCCTGTGGGCTCACCTTTCCCGCAGCAGTGGTGACAGGCTCTGAGGGTGGCAGAGAGGCCCCTGGCCTAGTGCTTTCCCTTTGGCTGTGAGCTCAGAAGGATGCCCCTCCCAGCACGGGGAGGAAGTGTCCCAGCCTCTCAGAGCTCAGAGCCCCCGGAGGGAGGGTGTCAATTTAAAGGGACAGGACCGTGGCCAGCCTTTCCGATGGGAAACCCAACCCCTGCTTTGGACTGGGGCCATGTTTTCCAAAGGTCCCTGTAACCCCCATCTTGCCCCCAGTACGGGGCTGTAACCTCAGAGAAGAGCAGTTGAGATTTCTGAGGCCTGTTTCAGTTCCAACCTCTGCCCACTAATCTTACCTCCAGTTGCCTTTTGGTTTTTTTTTTTTTTTTTAGGTGTTTTCCTATGAAATGGCCTCTTGAGAGTCTCCTTCCCTCGACTGGACATCAGGTTGGACAGGGTCACCAGCATGGTCCTATCTGCCAGTCCCGTCATTCTTAAAGAAAAGGAGGACTTTTCCAGTCATTAAAGATCAGACAGCAGGCAGAGGAAGGAGATTTTTCATACGAGGCTTAGTCTAGCCTCAGTTGCTCTCTCTGACCCAAGTTGCTGTTTCTTCTCTCAGGAGGGTCATGAGAGAGGTGAGTAAATAGCCAGCCGTTGTGTGGAGAGAAGGCTGCAACAGCATATGGTGATATGGGCCCCGGACCTGGCTAGGTCGTTAATCCACTCTGTGATCTTGCCTAACTCACTTAAACTTTCTGGAGTTAACTTCATCTGAAGCTAATTGGTTGGGGTCTGATTTTTACCCATTCTTGCTAGCTTCTTCTCTCTAGTGACGAGAGCCAACCCACTACCCTCCACCGGTTCCCCCCCCCACGCAGCTTTGTTGAGATATAATTGAATTGTAACACTGTGTAAGTTTAAAGGGCACAATGTGTTGATTTGATACACTTACATATTGCAAAATGCTTACCGCTGTAGTATTTATTAAATAACACCCGCATCACATCACATCATTGCCATTGCTTTTTTTTTTTGAGTGACAGCATTTAAGATCAACTATTCTCTTAGCAACTTTTAATGTATGATCCAGTGGTATTAACTCTAACCACTGTGCTGTGCATTAGACCCCCAGAACTTCCTCATCTTATAACTGGAACTTTGTACTCTTTGACCAATGTCTCCCCATCTCCCTTCCTCCAGCCTCTGGTAACCAACGGTCCACTCTCCATTTCTGTGAGTTTGGTTTTTTAAAATTCCATGGAGAAGCGATATCATACAGTATTTGTCGTTCTGTGTCCGACTTATTTCACTTAGGACAATGCCCTCACGTTCCACCCATGTTGTTGCGAGTGACACTATGTCCTTCTTTCTTGTGGATGAATAATTTTATATATATATATGATTATAAATAAATTATATTAATATTATATTAAATTATAGATAGATTTTTATCCATTCATCTACAGATGGACACTTTGGTTGTTACCAGGTCTGGCTGTTGTGAATAATGCAGGGAACGTGGGAATCCAGATATCTTTTCAAGACTCTGCTTTCAATTTCTTTGGAGAAATACCCAGTAGTGGGATTGTTGGATTGAGCGTTCCGACTCCTGTCTTGTGGGCTTCGACCAGCAAAGCCCACGGTGGCAGAAATAATTACTCCAGACTACGGATCAGTCAAGAGAGGTGAGATGGAGCCTGGGGATAAGAGTCCCTGAGCCACTCCTAGACTCTCCTGTTTATTAATACAAAGACTTCAGGTAACAAAGTAACATACATCATAGGAATTCACGGAAAGTGCAGAGCAGGGGGTTACAAGGTTCTTGAAGCAAACAAGGCAATTAATCTTAAGCAATTCAAAGGGTAGACTTTACCATTTCTGGAGATGAGTTTTCTATAGGTAAGGCAAAGGCAGGCAAGCCTACGAATCCCCCAAATCTGGTGGAGCCTGTTCTAGATGAGCAAAGCATGTCCTGTTGTTTTCAACAAGACAGAAAGCAGGTCTCTGCTGGGCTATGCGGTCCTATAACTTAGTAACCCATGATTGTATTCCCATACTGGGTCACATGGTAATTCTAGCTGTAATTTTTGGAGGACCCTCCATACTGTTTCCCACAGTGACTGCACCAATTTACATGCCCACCAACAGTGCACGAGGGTCCCCTTTTCTCCACATCCTCGCCAACACCTGTTGTCTCTTGTATTCTTGATGACAGCCATTCTGACAAGTATGAGGTGAGATCTCATTGTGGTTTTGAGTTGCATTTCCCTGATGATAGTGACACTAAATCTCTTTTCACGTACCTATCACCATTTGTATGTCTTCCTTGGAAAAATGTCTATTTAGTTCCTCTGCCCATTTTTTAACTGAATTTATTATTGGTGGTTTTTTTTTTAAAGAACGTATTTATTGATTTGAGGGAGAGAGAACACGAGCGGAGGAGAGGGGCAGAGGAGAAGCAGACTCCCCACTGACCAGGGAGCCCGATGTGGGGCTCGATCCCAGGACCCCGGATCATGACCTGAGCTGAAGGTAGAAGCTTACCTGACTGGGCCACCCAGGCGCCCCTTGAATTGCTTGTTTTTTGATGTTGATATGAGTTCTTTATAAATTTTGGATATTAACCCTTTATCACATATATGATTTGCAAACATTTTCTCCCATTCAGTGGATTGCCTTTTCATGTTGTTGATGGTCCATTACTGTGCAAAAGCTTTGACTTTGATGTTATTCCATTATTTATTTTATCTTTCATTGCCTTTGCTTTGGGGGTCAAATCCAAAAAAATATTGCCAAGGCTGATGTAAAAGAACTTACCCCTGTCACACTGTATGTTTTCAAGCCTCTTAAATTTATTGAGGCTCATATTGTGGCCTGTTGATCATATTTAGGAAAACATTCCTTGTGTGCATGAAAAGAATGTGTTTTTTACTTTGTTGGGTAGAGTGTTCCAGTGGTAGCCCAGTTGGTTTATAGTCTTGGTCACATCTTCTCTTTCTCTTTTGACCTCTGATTAGTTGCTGTGCCCATTGTTCAAAGTGGGGTATTAAAGCCTACGCTTATTGTTGAATTGTCTATTTGTCCTTGACTTCTGTTATTTTTGTTTTGTGTGTTTGA
>NC_045613.1:3550230-3665428 GCF_009762305.2 Zalophus californianus | reverse complement strand
AAGGTACTTTAATAGACTTTGTTGGTTAGATTTCTAAATAAATCTGACTTCTTGAATTTAATTTTAAAAGCCATCTTTCATTCCACCTTCCAGAACAGGAAATATTTGATTCTTCTAAAATACATTTTTTTTTTTTTTGCATTAAAATCTTTCTGTGACTCCAAGGACTTCTACAACTGAGTCCAGGCACCATTACTTCATAATTGGTCCAAAGCAATTTTCTTTTCTCTTTTTTTAAATATTTTTCTTAGCATCATGTGCCCCTTACAAATTTTACCACTCAAATATTTTCTATGCATTGAATGGTCATTACATTTGCACATCTTATTTCTATTATGAAGAGCTACTTTCCTCTCAAAATTTTAAGTATGCCCTTCTTCTATCCAAATGTAGATATAATTGTTATCTCCACTGTTCACAATAAAGATTTCTATAAGAACATTAACAAAATTATATTTTTACTAAATTACTGCACTACTCTCTCCTATCAAAACATAAACTCTGGTGACCGGGCCCAGAAAATCAGGATTTTCTAAGAACTGGGACCAGGCCTATTTCCTCTATGTACCCTATCAATTTGTAATCTACCACGCGGTGGTTACCTTGTCTTTCTTAATTTCAAATTTCTCAAATATTGGTTTCAACGCTTTGGTCTTTTGGGCTTGACAAAGTTTTGGCAATATGTTTATTAAGAAGAATTTGATATCACCCATATCCCTTTTCCACTACAAATTTTAACATCTTCCTTATTTGTAAATTTCAAACATTTTTATTTTTGCCTCTCACTTTTTTTGCCTTAAATTTCTTTGTAGCCATTTGTGACTTCTTAAATTTTATCTGTTACAAACTAAGTATTACTACATGTAGTATATAACACAAATATTACTACATATCTTCTAGGTTGAGCGTTGGGAAAAAAGTCATGATACTCTTTTAAAATATATATTGGTAGCAGGTACTCCTCATCACTAACTCAGTTACAATATTTTTGTAGCTTCAGGATGGTGAGATAATAATTACACCTCATAACTGAAGACTTTTAAGTACTCAGTTTGTATTTGTAAAACTGACTTCTATTTGTATTCTAACAAACCAATCCAAGGATAACCTGTTCTTCCCATTGCCTCGAATATATTTTAGCAAATTTTCTAATTCTGAAATTTCATTGATGAAAATATTCCTGCTTTATTTGTGACCTTAAGAATAAATATATCTTTGAATATTTTTTGACATAATGTATGTATGATTATATAATCACATCAACATTACACCTGTGGATTGCATGTGAAAGTAAAGAAACTTTCTTTTTTATTAAGGGAGTAAGAGTCAACATGTTATCGAACGCTCTTAAATTCTTAAGTGTACAGTGTAAGATTGTTAACTATATACACTAGGTTGTTCAGCAGATCTCCAGCCCTTATTCATCTTGCATAAATGAACTTGTATCCATTTTACATTTGACATATATTTTTACATCTCCCCCCAATGGTAACTCTGCCCTTATACAGTAAGTACCCAGCAGTCTCCTTGTGGCTGACTCCAGATGCATAAGTTGTTACTTTTAGTTAGGTGGATATATTGATGGTGGCAGAATGAGAGGTCCAGCAGCTTAACTGACAGCTTTTTGATACTGGTTCCAAAGTTATTGTGGTCTGAGGGAATAGAGATAGAAAGGACTATGAGATATGGGTTATTATATTCCTATGATTTACTACTAGGTTGGTACAACTTTCAATCTTTCAATCACAAAAAATTACTGAGATAACTCTGACTTCTCCTTTCCTTCCATCTAATCTCATACATACTTATTTCATACTTTCTTGTATTTTTTAGCTGTTCCTAAATCCCTCTTAATAGAACACAGAATATTATAACCCATGATATTGTCACTTTTCCTTCTTTCCTCCATGTGAAGTGGAGTAATATGGCCTTAATTATTTACAAGATTTTTTAACATCCTATTTTATTTTTGCACTGTTTTGCTTTGTTTTTTCTATATCATTATATGAGCTACATTTATGATATGACAGAACATGACACTTGAGCTTACTCTGATATTGGTATACCCTGCAGTGTCTGTACTGGCAGTTATAACAGCTCTTCCAGAAGATGTTATAAGTGTGATAAAGTGGTATTCCCCCCACCCTGATAGGGTACTGTAGCAGGATGACTCCTATGTCTCCTTTGACTGGATCCATTCCAACTTGTGGACCAAAACTGGGGTGCAGGCATATTGTATGGCCAAGTAAGATATCTTCTTGGTCAATGACTGCTGAAATGTCAGAGTCCAAATGTTTCCTAAAGGAATAGAAAAGTACAGAAGAGCATAATGAAATTAGACTGAGAAAAACATTTCATTAGCTTCATTTAACCTGAAATGTTAATGTAATCCAACAAATTTCTCTTAACATCCCTGTAAAATGATGCTCTACATTGCAATAGAACTTGACTTTTAGAACTCCAAGCTTCATTTTTAATATGTTATTTTCCAACAACAAAGTCCCTTGAATGCGTCACTAACCAATGCAAATAAAATTAATTTTGACAAAACAAATATAAAGTATATATGTAACTATGATCCCTTTATCGCGATTCTAGATGTACTTACAGTTTATTCAGACAGCTGGCTGTGGAGAGGATCCACCACTGACTCAGAATAATGCCCTGGCAGTTTTCAGCCAGGGACACTAGCCATGGGATGTTGCTGGATGCTGTCAATGGGGCAACCGTTGGGGTCAATGAGCTTAACCACTGCTTTTGAGAATTGGGTACTAAAAGGCCAGATAGGGAGGAGAGGAGGTAAATATAACATGATAAACAACATCTTGCTGAATGATTATTGATATTTGTCATCCTAACTTTCATTTGTTGAAGATGTGAAATAAGAGAATATAGAGAAGAATGAGAAACATAAATAAAAGTGGCAAAATGTAAGACTAGATGAAAGACAAACATGATAAGAAGTAAGAAATGAAATAAACATCAAGGAGAAAAACAGAAGATATTTTAAAAAGTTAAGGAAAATAAAAAATATTTCCCCAGTAATAACACAAACAGAGGAGAAAAAAAATCCCAATTATCTGTAACTTACCACCACAGCAGTGAAAAAACAGTCCCCAAAACTGATAGAAGCAAAGTGGAGATCTCATGTTGGCTCAAGTGGATGTGGATGCAAGATAGGGTTCTAGTCGAGTAGTTGCCAGGGTTGGGATTGAAATTATAGCATATAGAATGTCTGACATCATAATACCTACTTATGAGATAAGTGCCTTCTTCTATTATGTTCACCCAACAAGAAATGTTTCCCATATTTACTCAAGTTAAATGTAACTTAAATATTGAAACAAACTTTTATTTAGTTCAATATTGACTTTCATTTTTGGAGTGAGAAAATGAAATACCCCATTCCCACACTTTGTAAAGAATATAATCTCTCTGGCTTTACCATGTAGCTTTACGTACCTGCCACATATACATACTAATTAAAAGAATTAGTTCCACATGATCTAACAGAGAAGTTGATGAAATACTAAACAATGATAGTTTAAAATAACTTACAAATCAGTATGAAAATGATAGAAACTACAATTGTAGAAAATTAACTCAAGAGCTACAAACACTTCTCTCTGATGACAATATTGGGCAAAGAGCAACAATTCAATAATATTTACCTACTCTCATATGGAGTGTGCCATAAGTTGAACACATAAATCTGAGGACAAGAAGCCTTGGCCTTCCTAAGTTTTTTAATTCAGTGGAGGAATATATTAGTTAAGGTTAGTTTCTGCTGGACTGGACAGAAAATATAAATCAATTATATAAGAATAAATATATATTTCATATGATAGGAGTCGTGAGATACCTGTGAAGTCAGCTTCATGAATTTATCTGAGTTCTTTCTATCTTTCTGGTCAGCAATTTTATTATTTGAATTCCATTCTGAAAATGCCTAAAAAATGCTTTATCTCTACCATGTCCTTGTTCAAAACACCAATTAAAAACAGAGAAAAGAGGGCAAAGGCAAAATCTAATGTCTTCCATTTAAGTCTTTATTCCATTTTGAGTCTGTTTTTGTGTATGGTATAAGGAAATGGTCCAGTTTCATTCTTCTGCATGTGGCTGCCCAATTCCCCAACACCCTTTAGTGAAGAGACTGTCTTTTTTCCATTGAATATTCTTTCCTGTTTTGTCGAAGAATCGTTGACAACAGAGGTGAGGGTCCATTTCTGGGCTCTCTATCCTGTTCCATTGATCTATGTGTCTGTTTTTGTGCCAATAGCATACTGTCTTGGTGACAGCTTTGTAATAGAGCTTGAAGTACGGAATTGTGATGCCGCCAGCTTTGCTTTTCTTTTTCAAGATCGCTTTGGCTACTTGGGAGCCTTTTCTGGTTCCATACAAATTTTAGGTTAGTTTGTTCTAGCTCTGTGAAGAGTGCTGGTGGTATTTTGATAGGGACTGCATTAAATGTGTATGTTGCTTTGGGAACTATGGGCCTTTTAATAATGGTTTTTATTCCTATCCATGAGCATGGAACATTTTTCCATTTATTTGTGTCCCTTTCAATTTTTTTCAGGAGTGTTCAACTTTTGCAGAGTACAGATCTTTTTCCTCTTTGATTAGGTTTATTCACAGGTATCTTATGTTTTTTGGTGTAATTGTAAATGGGATCAATTTCTTTTTTTAAATTTACTTTTTTATTATGTTCAGTTAGCCAACATATAGTACTCATTAGTTTCTGATGTAGTGTTCAATGATTCCTTAGATGCCTATAACGCCAAGTGCTCATCATACCTGCCCTCCTTAGTACTCTAGAGAAGAACACAAGCAGCAACCTCTCGAAACTTGGTCATATCACCTTCTTACTAGACACATTTCTGGGGGCAAGGGAAACAAAACCAAAATGAACTTTTGGGTCTTCATCAAGATACAAAGTTTCTGCACAATGAAGGAAACAATCAACAAGCCAAAAAGGTAACCAATGGAATGGGAGAGGATATTTACAAATGACATATCTGATAAAGGGTTAGTATCCAAAATCTATAAAGAAATGATCAAACTCAACACCCAGAAAATAAGAAATCCAGTTAAGAAATGGGCAGAAGACATGAACAGATATTTTTCCAAAGAAGACATCCAGACGGCCAACAGACACATGAAAAGAACCTCATCATCAGGGAAATACAAATGAAAACTACACTGAGATATCACCTTACACCTCTCAGAATGGCTAACACAAGAAACAGGTGTTGGTGATGATGCAGAGAAAGGGGAACCCTCTTACACTCTTTGTGGGAATGCAAACTGGTACAGACACTCTGGAAAACAGTACGGAGTTTCCTTAAAAGGTTAAAAATAGAGCTACCTTATGACTTAGCAATTGCACCTCTAGGTACTTATCCGAAAGATATAAAAATACCAATTAACAGAGGCACATCCACCCCAATGTTTATAGCAGCATTAAATTCAAAAGCCTAACTATGGAAAGAGCCCTAATGTCCCCTGAGTAATGAATGGACAGGGAAGATGTGGTATACATACAATGGAATACTATCTGCCATCAAATATAATGAATCTTGCCGTTTGCAATGATATAAATGGAACTCGAGGGTATTATGCTAAGCAAAATAAGTCAGTCATATGTGGAATTAAGAAACAAAACAGATGAACACAGGGGAAGGGAAAAAAGAGAGGGAGGCAAACATAGTAGTTAAACTATAGAGAACAAACTAGGGTTGTTGGAGGGGAGGTGGGCTGAGGATGAGCTAAAAGGGTGATGAATATTAAGAAGGGACTTGTGATCAACACTGGGTGTTATATGTAAGGGATGAATCACTTCCTGAAACCAATATTACACTGTATGTTAAATAACTAGAATTTAAATAAAAACTTAAAAAAAACTAATGTCTTCCAGCAGATGAAACTCAATAAGTCATCTTTTCCTGTATTTCCACAGCAACCCCACTGTTTGTTTTTCCTTCCCTCTTTCACTATTCTGTGAAAGGCACTACTGTAATAATTTAAGCTTTATGATAGCTCTCAAAATGTTTTAAAGATAATTTTTATATTAACAATTAGTAAAAATGAGAGCACAATGTTTAATAATGAATAATGGATAAATTGATTTTAAAATGCTATTAAACTAATGCTTACATCGAAATCTGCGTGATGAATACAATTAAGCAAACAAAATAGGACAAGGAATAGAGTGCCTACTGTTTGTTTAGATGCCTAAATGAGGAAATAAAACATGCAGTGTCCAAGACATTTAACGAAATCCAGTGTAAATAAGTAAAAATGAGAGTGGAAGCAACATAAAGCTACAGAGGAAGATATTTACCCAATATTAACAAATCTATAATTTGTTTGGTGTGTTTGCAGGTGCACGGGTATGTGTGTTTGTGAGGCCCTGTGTGCGTACCAGTGCGTAGGGACCCTGAGTGTTTATGTGTTGTGTGTGTGTGTTTGCATGCCGACGTATGTGTTGATGTGTGTGTCCAAGTGTGCATGCTTGAGTGCCACAGACCTTGTGAGTTGGTGGGTGTTGCCTGAGTGTGTGTTTGCACATGGATGGGTGTGTGTAGGGGTGACCATTTGCACATACCTGTGTGGAGACACCATGTGTGGTCCTATTTCATTTGTGTGTGTGTTTGCATGCGTGTGTATGTGTGTATGTGTGTGGCGATGTGTGAGTGCCTGTGTGCCGGTTACAGTGTGTGCTTCCCGGTGTTAGGTGTGTGTGTGTGTCATGTGCACGGCCGTGTGTGTTCCTGGCAATTGTGCATGCCTGTGTACTAGAGATCAAATGTGTTGGGTGTGTGTTTCCTGAGTGTCTTTTCCTGTTTGTGTGGCCAAGTGTGCATGCTTGTATGCGGGGACTATGTGTTTGTTGTCTTTGATTCCCAGTGCACGTGAATGTGTGTGTGCATGCGAGCAGAAACCTGTCTGGCTGTCTGGGCAAGGCCATGGGTGTATGGTGTGTATGTGTGTTTTCAGGCACACCTCGGTGTGTGACTTTCTGCGGGGCTACGTATGTATGGACATGTGCCAGAGACCTTTCAAGTGAGTGTTGAGTGTATGTGTGCTTGCATGCGCGAGGGTGTCTGTGTGTGTCTCTGTGTTTGCAGGCCGTTGGGTGTCTGTGTGTGTCTCTGTGTTTGCAGGCCGTGTGTGTGTGTGTGTGTGTGTGTGTGTGCGCGCACATCTGTAGCCACCTGTTCATGCCTCTGTGTTGGAGATCGTGTGCGTGTTTGGTGTGTGTGTATTGCATTAGCACGTGTGTGTGTGTTTGCGAGGTCATGTGAGCACACATGTGTCCCGAAAAAACGTATGGGTGTGTGTGATTTGCATGTATGTGTGTTAGCATGAGCTCATGTGTGGGTGTGCGTGTTTGAGGGTGCAGGATCAGAGGTGTATGCCTGTGTACTGAAGATTCTGTGTGTTTCTTGAGTGTCTGTGTGCTGTATGGACCGTGTGTGTGTGTCTGTGTGTGTGTGTGTCTGTGTGTGTGCGTGTCTGTGTGTGTGTGTGTGTGTATGTTGTTCTGGGGCCAATTGTGTATTCTTCTGTACTGGAGACCGTTCGTGTATGTTGTGGGTATGGGGTTACATGTGCAAAAGTGTGTGTGTGTATTGGGAAGCTCACTGCACATGCCTGTGAACCAGAGACTTTGTGTCACGTGAGTGTGTGCGTGTGCGTGAGCACGTGCATATGTGTGTGTTGGAGCGGCTCAGTGTGCATTCCTCTGCGACACAGACCGTGTGTTTCTGTTACTTGTGCGTATCCTGAGTGCAGGAGTGTGTAAATGTGTCTGTGTGAGGGCCAATTGTGAATGCATGTGTGCCTAAGACCGTGTGTATTTGTTGTGCGTGTGTGTGTGTGACTTTTTGGGTGGAGGGGGGTGTGTGTGCTAGTGCCGGGCCAAGCATGTATGGCTGAGCTAGAGACCGTTTGTGAGTGTTGCGCATGTGCTTGCGAGTGCAGCCGGGTGTGTTTGCACGGGCAAGTGTGCATGCCTGTGAGCAGGACACGTGTGTTTGTGTCTTATGTGATCTCAGTGTGTGTCCATGCACAGGTGTGTGTGGGAGTGGACATGTGCAGCCAACATGCATTCCTGCGGGTTGCAGATTGTGTATTTCTGCACATGTGTGTGTGAGAGAGAGAGTGGTGCCTGTCTGCATGGGTTTGTGTCTGTGCGTGTGTGCGGCCATCTTCTATCTGCTGTGTCAAGCCCGGGTGTGTGGGTGAGTGTCCTGTGTGTGTGTTTCCATGGGCTCGTGTCTGTGGTGCCTGTCTCTGTGTGTTTCCAGGCACATGTGATTATGAGTGTGAGCGGCCACTGGCACATACCTGTGTGTCGAGACTATATGCATGTATGTTGTGTGTCCAAGCGTTTGCATGTGCACACGTGTGTATATGTGCGTGTGTAGGCCCCAGTCAGAAAAGGAGAGGGACTGCGGGATTTCCAGCTCTGCGGATTATGGAGAAAGGGGCAAGAGGCCGAGCGTAGCCATGTCCCTCCGGACACACAGGCCTCGTGTGCATTTGTGTTTCTTCAGGAATCTGTCTCCCCTCTCGATGCCCAGATGCACAGGGCCCAAGGCAAGGAGGGAGGGGTTGGAGTTGTCAGGCGGGTGTTAGGCACACCACCCATCTGTGCTGATTGCACAGATGGTTTCAGGTGTGGGCAATAGCTAGGGGTTTCAGTCTCCTTCCTGGGCCGCACACCTCTTGTTGTGTGTGTGTGTGTGTGTGTGTGTGTATGTTGTTCTGGGGCCAATTGTGTATTCTTCTGTACTGGAGACCTCTCACCTTCCCGCCCCGACAAGGGCAATGCCAGAAGTCTGTCATTGCACAAATGTCACCTGGGACTGGGAGTGGACATGGACAGCATCCGCATGAAGGGCGAACAGATAAAAACCACGGTCCAAAGACCGTGGGTGCGCATATGAAATCCACTCTGGTGGAAACGTGTGGAGACCCAGTCGGGCACTGTACCTGTAGATATGTGCACGCTTCTCCCGCCTGAGACGGGGGGAGGGGGGCTGTGTGAGAAGCCCCTTCTTGTCGGTGATGCCTGGAGCCAGGCTTCCATTGGCACCGGACCCACGGCCCCAAGCCTACTTTGCAGGCTCGAAACCACACTTGGACATCTCTCACTACATTTGTCGGCCAGCTCTGGGGTTGTGATGGCCCGGCTTGATGTTCCACTCACGGTCGGACCCGGCGGACCCAGAGAGGGGAAGGCTAGGTAGGATGCATGCTCCTCTGCAGGCCAGACGAGTCGGGAACCCCTTCCCTGGGCATTCTTGCAGTTGGCAGAATGCAACGGAAGACAGTCCGTTGCTGGTGGTGGAGGCGTTTGTGCTGCCTGTCGCCTGGGAGCCGTCCTCAACTCCTTGCCGCCGGGCCTTCCAAAGAGTGGGCACTGAGGTCACCGAAACGGGCAGACAGCATCCACCTGGGGATGGATGGTGGACAGCATCCCTCTGCCGTCCTCTCCACAGGGATGTTGCAGACTTCCTCTTCATAGAGGGGCATCTGGGTCCCCTTTGCTGTATGCTCTTGGCTCCAGGAAAAGGCATGCGTCCCTCTGTCCTCCATGGCAAACACACTGTGTGTCTGTGAGACTGTGTGAGGGTGTGTTTGTGTGGGCACTCAACCTGGCACCTTTTCGAGGATCACCGGACTGGCTGCCGGTCCCAGAGGGGGAGATGACTTTGATTTCCTGGGAAAGGAGCTGCTCCGAGACTCATCTGCATCTTTCTTCCTGAAGCCTTTAGGTTCCAGAGGCCGTGTGGCCAGAGGGGTCAGAGAAAGAGCACCGGAAGCCAAAGTCAGAGAGGAGGACGGAGAGGAGAGCGTGAGGAAAGGACAGGCGGACCGGTGGACAGAGCGCTCTTCGTCGCTCGTCTCCTGACCAGCAGAGGGCATGCACTGGGACAAACTGTAGCCGCACATTTCCCCCGAGCAGGCAGACGGTTTCGGGGCCTCTGTCTCCTGGAATCGCACGATGACTACTCCAGGGCCTGGGCTGACCATTTCCACGCACACTGGACCAGGCTTCCCGGTGGTGCACACAGTGTCCCGAGTCTCAGAGGAGTCTATTCGGGAAGGGCGAGGGACAGCTTCGCATTGTTGGTAGAAAATCCAGGCAGAGGGCGCGCCCGACGAGGCCGCGGCAGGGGCGTGGGCGGGGTGGTGGGGTGCGGATGGTGTTGGGGGGCGGCGTGGGGGTGCGAGGGTTGGGGTCGGTGCAGCTGGGACCCCGAGGCCACCCCCGAGGAGGCGCACCGGCGGGCTCCCTTGCTGGATGGCTGTCTCCCGTGGGGGCGAGAGGCGGGGCCGGCGGCGGCCACGCCCACCACCGTGAGACGAGTTGGACCCGGGGGCCGGCCCGCGTCCTGGGCGTGGCTCAGGGACTCCATCCCGCCAGGGCCGCACGGGTGCCCCGGCCAGGTCGTCTCCTTGGACACCCGGCCCCAGGCCCTTGTGCGCATGCGTCCCAGAGTCCGGCAGCCTCGGGGAAGAGACCGTTATCGGTCGCCGCCCCTGGGCGCCGGACGGAGCCCCACCTGCCGAGCCGCTTGCGGAGGCCTGCGCTCACACCTCCAGCCTTTCCCTCGCAGCTGCCCCAGCGAGGCAGGGTCCGGGGGTGGCGAGGCGGGGTCCGGGGGAGGCGGGGCGGTCCCCAGAATCCTGAACCCGCCTCAGTTGGGAAAGGGGCCGGTCACGAGGTGTCTGTGCCCGGGGATAGAGGCCCCCGGGGCGAGCCGGGGGCGCTGAAGGCCCTAGGTGTGGGGATGGCCGACGAGGCTGTGCGGGAAGGGGAGGAGCGATGGGAGAGAGAGGATGCCATCCTGGTGGTGGAGCTGGTCCTAGTGGGGGCTGACCTGAGGTTGGTGCTGCAACTGGCCGTGTTGGAGGGGGAGGACGGAGAGGACGAGGAGGACACGGAGGAGGACACGGAGGAGGTAGACGAGGCTGACACGGAGGAGGAAGACGAGGCTAGGGAGGTTGAGGAGTCGGAGGAGGAGGGGGAGGGGGATGGTGAGGGAGAGGAGGCGGAGGAGGAGGGGGAGGGGGAGGAGGAGGAGGAGGAGGCTGACAAGGCTGTGGAGGAAGAGGGCGACGAGGCTGTAGTGGCTGAGCAGGAGCAGGGGGAGGAGGAGGAGGATGTGGACAGGGAGGAGGAGGGGGAGCCTGAGCATGCTGAGAAGGAGGAGGCTGAGGAGGCTGAGCAGGAGCCAAGGGCGGAGGAGAAGCCCGAGGAAGAGGAGGAGGTGGAGGGGCCTGAAGAGGCTGAGCAAGAGGAGGGGGAGGAACAGGCTGAGGAGCAGGCTGTTGTGGAAGAGGCTGAGGTGGAGGAGGCTAAGGAGGAGCATGTTGGAGAGGAGGTGGCTGAGGCAGAGGAGGCTGGGGAGTGCGAGGAGCCTGAGGAGGGAGAGGAGGCTCAAGAGGCTGAGGAGGAGGCTGAGCACGAGGACCAGAGGGAGGCGGGCCAGAAGGAGGAAGAAGGGGCGCAGGAGCTGCAGGAGAAGCAGAAAGGGGAAGAACAGCCAGAGGGGCGGCGGGGTCCGATCCCGTCCCCGCTCGAGGCTCTAGAGGCCTTGCAGTCACAGCTGGAGCCCGAGAATAAACAAGCCAGCAGGTCCTCCTCTCGGCTCAGACTGAGCTATTGTCGGAGGCGGCAGCGTCACCTGGAACACCGAAGCGCCCTTATCCGGGGCATCCCTGGCTTCTGGGCCAAGGCTGTATCCTTGACGCTGTCATGGAGGAACCCGGATGTGGCCGGGCTAGAGCAAGAGGAACTGAAGGGAGGGGGCCGTTGAGTATCAAAATACATCGGTTGGAGAACCCCCCTCAACCCCAGCCACACCCCCGGCCCCGCCGCGGTGTGGGGGCCACGCTCATGCCCTGGTGATCCCGACAGCCTCAACATCCTCGTTCTGGGGGTGGGGTGGGGCCTGTGGGCCTCAGAGTGCTCTTGATGTGGCAAGAGGCACTGGAAGACCAGTGGGGGAGTAGGAGCAGAGGTCCAGCTCAGAATTAGGAATTAGGAGCCGCTGCAGGGCTTCTTCTCACAAAACAGCTGGAGGCAAAGCTCAGGTTCCCCTCGGGGTAACGCAGCAGGCCAGTGGCTGTGAGTGCCCACCTGCTCAGCCTGAGGCAGGAACGTGTGCTTGTCCGGAGATGAGCTAGTTGTGTCTGGCCGTCAGCACAGGAGGATGAGCTGGGGAGGGGGGTGTGGGGCGGGAGGGGTGGTCTCTGAGCATGCACAGCTTCCTGTGTGAGTGCCGAGATCTGCAGCATCCCGTGTGGGGACCCAGCGGGCCTTGACGCAGCCCGTGGGGAGGGAATGCAACCCGGGGAAGCAGAGGGGAGGCCGTGCCCGGCCGCTGTCCAGACTTGCTCTGTTGTTGTAGCTCTTTCATCTCCAGCCCTCGGAGGGTCCTTGACTCACAGCAGTTTGTGAACCACCCCCAGATGTCAGCCGTGATCAGTAAGGAAGATGAAGGCCTCCTTGGCTACATGACGGATTTGAAGGTCTGGCGTGGCAGACTGAGACCGGGGCGGGGGACGGGAGTGGGGAGCGTGCCGAAGTGATCCATCTCTGAAGTCAGGACGGGGAGGTTCTGCTGGACAGAGATTTCACCCCCGTCTCCCCCACTCTGCCACCCGGCAGGTGGAGGATCTCAGGTTTCCCCGTGATTGCCGCCAGATCCTGCTCTTCTTTCGCAAGAACCCCTACTTCCGGAATGAAGTCGTTGTGAAGGAGTATGTCCTCAGCGCTGCTGGTAAGAGGCCGCCGCCTGGATGGGCGGCCACAGGGACAGGAGGGGGGTCGAACCCGATTCTTTACCCGGTGCCTTCTCACATCCTTGTCTTCCGGCAGGGTACGGGCCTTCTCATTCCACTCCCATCCAGTGGCACCAGGATTATGAACAGGAGGCCTACAGTCGCAGGGACCACAACACCAGTCTTAACTTCTTCAACTGGTTCTCTGACCCCAGCTTTGCCAGCTCTAGCAGGATAGCCGAGGTGGGGCCCTGTGACAAACAGCGGGAAGGACCCTGCTGGGCTCCCCGGCTGCTTGGGATGGGCCTCTGAGCCCTGCCCCGTTTCCCCTGCCAGATCATCATGGACGACCTGTGGCCCAACCCCCTGCAGTACTACATGAGGAAGAAGGCCCCAGGAGAGGGAACCGAGAGGAGGACAGGTGAGGGACCCAGGGTGTGGATGCCGAAATGTGCGCCATGGGGCTCTGTGGAACCTCGGCTCCACCAATGGAGACCCTGAGGCTCAGAGGAACTCTCCAACGCAGGGACCCCGGGTCAAAAGGGCATCACCGTCAGAGAGGGAGATTGGACAAGTGCAGTGCCAAACGGCTTCTGCCTGGGGAATCTTGAGGCAGGCGGGGCCAGGCAGCATCCATGAGCAGAGCTGGAGAGGCAAAGGCGGCTCGGCAGCTGCACTTGGGGGAATTGTCATTCCGGGGCCATGAGCCCCAACCTCAGGTCTCCTAGCACCGCCTTACACTTAGGCCCACCAAAGTTGCCTCCCGTCATGCTTGGCAGAGACGTGTGGGTATCCTGGCGCAAAGGCTCACCCCGCCGCCCCGTCACCTTTCTGTGTTGGTCTGGACACCACCGTTGAACCCTTCATTTCCATAGGCAGCTCCTTTCCTCCCGCCCCCAGGCACGCCGAAAGCACTGGCCAGGGTGCACAGATTAGTTGAATACATGGGTGGAGGAAAGGTAAGGAGATCACAGTCAGCAGCAGGGAGTGGCATGGGAGAGGGACCGCCGTTCCCAGGGAGGGCCTTCAAACCCTGAAGCAACCTTACCTATGGCCCAGAGAAGGTACACACGGGTCTCCTCCTGTGTGCGTGTGTGTCTGTCTGCGTCTCGGTGTGTCTGACCCTCCCAGGGAGCATCAAGAATTTGAGATGAATATGAGGGAGCATCGCACTTGACCGAAGCCAGTCCAGAAGCTTCAGATGCTCAGGCCAGTTCCTCTGCGCAGGAAGTAACCGAAGACTGGTGCGGGGGCGAAACATGGGGCAGATTGAGGCCCCAGGAGCCCTGGAAAAACATTGAAAGGTTGATAAACAAGGTCAAGTGTGCTTTGTGTGTGTGCACGCGCGTGTGCGCTGGCGCTCGGGTGTGCGCGCTCCCCTTTGGGGATGGGGGTCGGGGGAGGGCCTGAGCACATCGGCCTCATGTGGGTGTTTGACTTCTCTGCCTGGGCATTGCCGGCCCGTGGAATGGCTCGGCCTGTATGCTTGCCCAGAGGGCTAGGTCACACATGCGTGGGGACTGCATCCCAGGGGGCAGAGGTCCTTCCCCTGGAGGTGCGGGGGTGCTGGGCAGGGAGCGGAAATGAGACCAAGGCCCGCTCCCTGGGGCTCATCTCTTCCCTGGAGAAATGAGGACGTTCAAGGAAAGGGAGCGACGAGCCAGGGCCAATGTGTGTAGGACCCAGGTTCAGTGGATGGAGATGACAGTCGTCCAGGGATGCTCCCTGGTGGGTGACCTCAGACACATCCACTGCAAACGCCACGGGGGAGGCGGGGGGAGAACCCAAGGTTCATTACTCAGTTGAGCGGGCGCTGGAGCTCTTCCTGGGCCTAGGAATGCGCACAGGCTCTTGCTGACACGGTCAGCCTCTCAGAAGCAGCAACGATGATAGTGAGTGTGGGTCAGGCCTGATGGCGGGACGGTGGGAGAGGGGACAGAGTGAGGTGGGAAGGTAGGAAGGATGGCACTCTCAGTCGGGCACAGGAGCCAGGGCGAGCGTCTAATCTGTGGGGAAAGACACGCATACACACACACACACACGCACAGATGCACACTCAGGGGCACAATCACTCACCCCCCATACAGACACACTCTTTCAGGCACTCCCACACACTGACACCCACACTCACTCTCACTCACCGCCCCACCCACACTCCTTCACTGACCCACATCCCCTGACATACGCCCACTCGGTCCCTCACTCAGGCACACACTCACTCAGGCCCCTCCCCCACAGGCTCCTTCACTCACATGTCCTGACACTCACACACTGACGCACCCATGCTCCCCCAGAAGCCCTAGGCCCCTGTTTCCCTAGGGCCCTCGTTTGGGGTCCGCCAGAGTGCAGACAGTCAGAGGGGAGGGGCGGGGGTAGCACGATTGGTAAGTGCAAGGGACGGGCCACTCACCCGTGTGCTCTCTGTCCCATGATGACTCTGGGGCTGATATCCCTTAGCCTTCTGTGCGTAGGTCCATGGAAAGACCTGGAGCATACAGAGCAGCTGTCTAACGCCACACCCAGGAGGCGGTGAGGTGAGCCACTGGGGTGGTCTTCCCCCAAGCGGACGTCTGCTTTCCTGAGATGCCTCTGCCTGGGGAAGCTGGCAGACGACCGAGTCCGCTGCCAGTAGAGTGGGGAGATGTGAGCGTTTGCCCCACGAGGCTCTTCTCCATCCCCAGCTAAAGTGGCTGCAAGGACAGCAGCCCTGAGGGTGACGGACGATACTAACATTCCTGCCCCCCACCGCGCCGCACCCTGTGAAGCTCCCCTCTCCACAACTTCCGGGAAGTACGGCGGCTCTTTCCCAGAGGAGGGTTTGGCAGTCAAACAGCACGGATGCTGCTTGTCCCTTTCAGTATGCAGGACAGATCGCCTATCCAGCGTCAGGTTGTGGATTTGATGATCTGTAGGACCTAGCCTTGCCCCTTCCAGGGTGGGAAGAGGCGCCTGAGGCTCTAGGACGGAAGGCTTGGCTCTCTCAGACTACGGGGAGACTGGCCTTCTCAGCTTCTTGGTCTGTAAATGCCGGGGTACCCGCCAGCTGGCCATTGGCTCCGCTTGTGCAGGTCAGATGAAAGTGTGACCTCAGAATCCGCAGCGGGACCAGGATAGCTCCCATGTTGGCGCACGGTCTGAGGGTTGTCCTAGGCTGGGCCGTTTTGGTGGACCGCAGGGTGTTCCTCTACACTTGTGCGGTTTGCTCGGGTGTTGCTGAGGACGTAAAGATTGGGGGGAGAGTTGGGCATAGGGGCCCCCACCTCTCAGCATCTCTGGCCAGCGCTCGGGCAACGGCGTGACGTTGAGGCCCGGCCCGGAGAGAAGGGTGAGGCGGGGGTGGGGGGCGGAGGCTTTGGGAGATCAGGGAGCCCCAGATGTCAGGAGTCAATTGGATGCTGAGGGCGTCAGGGCCAGGGTCCCCAACAGGAAAGCGGGGAGCCGGGACAGCTCAGACAAAACTGTGCTGGCGTCCCGTTTGACCGCTTGGATAAGACCATGAGAGCATCCTGTCTAGCAGGCTCTGCAGGGGTGACCTTTCCAGCACGACCCAAAACCAAGCCACTAACCATGACACATCCGTCGCTGTCACGAGCTGAGGCACTTAGTCTCGAGATGTCGGCCCACAAGACCCATCATCACGGTAGACGGGGGCGTGATCCAAGCCCTGATTGGCAACACTTTGGCAACAAATCCACAGGCGGTCCACACTCAAGGTCCTGGAAAGAGCTTATAAGAAACCCTAAGTCTGAACGGGAACCCAGCAGCCTTCTCAGGGACTTTTGTACTCTGGCTCAATAAACTTTCCCTGCTGCCCAGTGCTCTTCGTCTGGTCTACCTCTTCCTTCCTCGAAGCAGCGCGGCCAAGACCCCAGGCACTAAGGGAACAAAACTCCTGTAACCCAGAGTGCAGTCTGATCGGAGAGGACCGCCTCAGGAATTCATGAGCGTTCTGGCTCCATGGTTCTGAAGCACGTGCTTCAGTCCCTGGCCTCTCTGGGTCTTCGAGTTCTTCTCTGCGTAAAGGGTGGATCGCGGGCGTCCCACTTTGCCCGTGTTTCTGTGTCTTCCTGAGCGTGCCTTGCCTTGGTGTGTCTTGGCCTGGCTCTGCCTGTGCCGTCATGTCTCGGTTCTCGCATCCGCGCCTGAGCCCCGGACGGGCACACCTGCGCCCCCATAAGTGCCTTGGGCTTTGCGAGTCTCGCTGCTTTGCTCCAGCTGCCGGGCTGTTGACCTGACTTGGGTCTGTTGTGAGAGTTCCTGTCTCTGAGTCTGTCTGCCTGTGGATTGGACCCCGTTCCTTCCATTTCGGGATCGGAATCCTGGCCTCCTCAAAACGGGCAGGAGGGGTGGGGGTGGGGGTGGTGCTTTACTAATCACTGGTGAGCCCTGTGTAGTCCTTTGCTGCCCGTACCGTATTGGGCGCTGTGACACCTCCTTCAGTACAGATGAGCAGCCACGCACCGAACCACCAGTCAGCGAGCGGCAGGGATCAGAGTGGCCTCGCTTAGGGCGTAAGGTCACTCTTCTTACTCCGTCCTCCCTCTTCCAACTGCTCTCTGGCCTCGGGCCTAAAAGGTCAGTCTCTTGCACGGAGCATAGACTTGGGCAGCTTTTCAAAGGCAGAACGTTCTGCTGTTGTGCACATTGAGCGGGTTGCTGCCTACCCTCTTTACTGACCAGGGCAGATTGGCGTCCGCTGATGCACTACTTGGTTTCTGCGTACCCCGCGACATTTCCCATCCTCAATGCCTCCGTTACTTCCTCCTCTGGTGTCTCATTCATGTTTTAGGTACATGTGAACACTGACATCTTTGACACCGCAGGATGGAGCTCTGCTCGGCCTAGGAGAAGTTTGAGTTGCAGTGTGTGTGAGGGAGGTACGCAGGGTCGCGTCAGGGACGTGCGGGTGTCCGTCACGTCCACGGGGTCCTTCCTGCCCCCTTCGTTCTGAAATCTCTCTGCAAACGCTTGGCTTATCCACACGCTAGGGACACAGCCAAGTACGGTTTCCTGCAGGCCTCGGGCACCTTGGGTCTGCAGAACTCCTGCGCCTGGCCGACCTGAGTCTTCATACCCTCGGGCCGACACCTCCCCCTTGTGCCCTCCCCACAGCCCTCCCCCACCCTGTTCACCACGTAACCTCAACTTTCCCCTCTGGTTGCTTGCACACCTCGGACTTAACTTTCAGCTTCCGCATTCATGGGTGGTTCCATCCAGTAGGCCCCCTTCTGGGGCTGGCTTCTTTCACTTTAGCACAGTGCTTTACCGCATCTACGTTGAACGCACCTTTTCGGTGCTCTCCCCTCTCACATTGCAGCAAACACCTTAGCCGGGGGGGACCCAGGTCGGCCAATAATACGGACTTGGTTGGCGTAAGGCGCGAGGGGCCTGCTCCCGGCTGTCTGTCATGACTCCACGGAAGGGCATCAAACAGCATACAAGATACAGCTCTGGGCGAGCTCAGCTGAGGAATGCAGACGGATGCCTGCTTGGATGGATTTGTCTTTGGGGCCAGATAGGCAGCCCAGAGTACTTCCATACTCAAATCCTGCTCTGGTGTTTGTTATGCATGTACTCTACGGGGTGCCTTATTTCAGGCCAGCAGCTTGACTTAATGGACACACGGACGCGCTTCATTTTGGCAGCCCGGACTCTCCTTAGCATAGAGCCCCGCCTCCCACCTCCACCCAGCCCCACCCCTCCGGACCCTCGGGCTCATCCTCCCACTCCTTCTCCTTTTGTCTTGTGAACATTTTCTGGGTCATTGGTGCCGAACATCGCCTGCACGTTACAGTAGTTTTTCTCTGAACCTGTGGAAGGTATCACGCACCGCCTTCTGGCCTCCGTGCATCCGTAGGGGAAGCTGGCTATTCCTCTCCCT
This sequence comes from Zalophus californianus, assembly GCF_009762305.2. Lineage (NCBI taxonomy): Eukaryota > Metazoa > Chordata > Mammalia > Carnivora > Otariidae > Zalophus > Zalophus californianus. The sequence goes on along the minus strand of NC_045613.1, from coordinate 3,646,749 downwards.
GAGGCTCCCTGGTGTGTGATCGGTCAGTCCCAACTCTGTAGGCTGCCAAGAGACATGTCTCTGCCTCGCTGGTCCACTGGCCTGGGCATCTCTTGGGAGCGTGCCTTCCGCTAGGAGCGCACCGGGCTCCTTGGATGTGCAGAGTGAGTATTGTGGGCCAATGTGCAAAGCCCTGTCACCTTAGGTCTTCGTGCAACTGCTGCGTGACTAACTCCCTCCCACCTGACTCTGGCGTTCCCGACTCGTGCCTGCCGGTGGTGGGCATGAGGGTTTCCCGCAGACCTCTGAGAAGGCTTCACTTCATCTCTTTCGGGCTTTGCCTCTCCATCTCACCCCGCATGACCTCCTGCGATCTGTCTGCAGGTCCACGGGTGCCTTCAGATCTCCTCTTGACGTCCAGGGAGGAATGTTTCCTTTCAGGCTGTAGGCTGTGCAATGTACAGAATTCAGCCTCCCTCCCTGCCTCCGCCCGTCCTCGCTCCCTCCCTCTCTCCCTCCCCCTCCCTCCCTGTCCCCAGGCCTCCCTCCTCCTCTGCCCTCCTCTCTCTGTCCCACCCCCTCCTCTCGCTCTATGTTCCTCTCCCTGGGCCCACCCTCTCTCCTCCTCTCCTTCTCCGTGCCGCTCCCGCTCTTCCCCCGCTCTCTGTCCAGCCCCCCTCCCCCCGCTCCCAGTTTTCTCCGATTCCGGGGATGCGCTGTTTTGGGTGCACTATTTCCTCGGAACCCTCCTTTAGTGTCTTGGGCAAGTTTACAAGAGCTAATTCGGTTTGGCCTGTGGCAGTAAACCCACAGTCTGGGCTGTGCCAGGGACAGGCTCCGAAAATTGTGCTTCTCCCCCGCAGACGGCCGGGCGTTGTTATCCGTGCACGGTCCCCCGTTTGCGTCGACAAGTAGAGTTTGAAACGGTGACGCGCTACGGCCCAGAACCCTGCACTTCACCCCAAGGGGGCTCCTCCGGCCTCTTTCCGGTCAAATCCCCCCCTCGTGCCACGGGCGGCCCGACCCATTCCTCTTAGGGACGGGAGGCCCTCCCAGGGCGATGCAACACCAACGCCCTCGGCCTTGCCATCACCCACTGGGCCTTCCTCCAACCTCATGCAGCGTGCATCGTACACATTCCGGAATGCCTCCGCGCAGCGGACCGGCATGAGGTGTGGGACTGTCGCGAAGGACCTGGTGAGTACCGGAGAAAGGGCAGGGTGTGCTGCCAGTGCCCACTTTGCCATCCCCTCCCTGGCTGGCACTCCACTCAGTGAGAGACAGACCAAGGAAGAACTTGCAGCAGAGCTGGGGCAGCCGAGACAGCCACAGCTCCTCAGGAAGGCGGACAAAAGCAGGCTCCGGGGACCATTATGCTGGAGCTCGGACATCCCTGGCAGTTATGGTGAGGCGGGAAGGCACGCTATTGAGCCGCTGGGTTTGAATTCCCCGGTGTCAGTAGCGTGTTCCCAGGGGAACTGACGAGAAGGTGAACACGAGGTTTGTGATAGCAGGGACCCGCCGGGAATGGCCTGGGAGGTGTCAGCGAAGAAGATGGCCAGGGTCCGGGCACGGACGCCACCCCTGAGGAGACGCGCGTGTGGACCTGGCTCCCGCGGGGGCGAGGGGCGGGGCCGGGTGCGGCCACGCCCACCGCCGTGCCACTGGTGGGGTCCCGGGGCCGGTGAGCGTCCTGGGCGTGAGGCCGGGCTTCCATTCCGCCAAGGCCACAGGCGCCCCCCCCGCCCCGCCACCCAGACGCCACCCAGACGCCACCGGGCCCCAAGGCTTTGTGCGCATGCGTCCCCCAGGCCCGCCGCCTCCGCTGGGTACCGGCCTCCAGCCGTGGGCGCCAGAGCGCCACCTGCCGGCCGCTTGTGGGAGCCGCGTGCTCGCCCCTCCAGCTCCTTCGCTCCGTGGCTTGCCGGTGGTTCGGGTCCACGGCCCCATGGACAGCCAGGCGGGGTCCGGCGAAGCCGGGGCTGCCCCGGAATCCTGGACCACCTTAGTCCACTGAGGGGGTCGTGAGGAGGAGGGGGCCCGGTGGGGAGGCAGGCGCCTGGGGCGAGGCGGGGGTGCCGCAGGCCCTAGGTGCGGGGGGCATGGCGGCAGAGGCTGCGCAGGAGGCTGTGGCGCCGCAGCGCAGAGGCGAGGCCGGCGCGGGGGAGGATTTGGTGGTCGTGGGGGAGGATATCATGGCGCTGGTGGAGGTCGTGGCGGCGGAAGACGAGGAGGTGGCACAAGCAGAGCAGGACGAGAAGCTGCAGGAGCTGCGGCAGGAAGGGCCAGGGCTGGGTCCCGATCCAGCCGGGGGCCCCACTGGCCGCGCTGGAGGTTGTTCAGTTAGCGCTCAGCTCTGTGGACGCCCAAGCTACCAGGCCCTACTTGCGGCCCAAGCGCAGGATGAATCAGAAGCGGAGTTCTCACCTGGCTCGCCGGAGGGCCGTCATATCCAGGGCATCCCAGGCCGTATCCTTCCTCGGGCTGGTGGGGCTTGGCTGCTGTGGAGGATCACCGCGAGGAGGGCAGCAGCAGAGCCACGGCCACGGCCATGAGCGCTGGGGGGAAGGGCTCTCCGCCCCCTTGCCGGGTGGGAGTGGGCCCACGATCCCTACAATGCACAGCAGAGGAAGGCGGGGCGCGGCGGGGGTGAGAACGCTGGGGCTGCGACCTGTCCAGACCCTGTCTGTGCAGAAGCTGCGGGCGGAAGCTTTGGGGCTGCAGCACACTCCCAACAGCCTTGCGGGGTTCAGGGAACACGGGTCAACACGCTTCGACAAGGAGTGTAGCACAAAGCCCGCTTGGCTCAGAGCAGATATTGGAAGGAAACGTTTGCTGGGTACATGGGGCACACGGAGAGGCTGCCCTCCCCCGTTCCCTGTCCTTCAGAGCCTGCGTGGTTTTCCAAATTTCCAAAGTTCAGGGCAGACCCACAATGTCGTCCGCTCTCGGGTTGCCAAGCCAGTCAGCGGGCCGCCTCGCTTCGGCAGACCGCGGGAACCCAGACACGGCGCTGCCGGGGTGCTGCAAACTCTGTCTCCACAGGCCCCACACAGCCAGGCCGGGGCCCCAGGCCCAGGCGCCTACCCGCACCTTTCCTCCCTGCCTGTCTCTCCCCCTCTGTGTCCTCGCCCGCCCTCTCCCCCTGTCCTCTCTGCCCTCCCTCTGTGCCCCTTCCTCCCGGTGTGCGGTCTCTCTGTCCCTCTCTCTCTTTTGCTTTCCCCCTGCCCCCACCTACCGCTTTCCCTCCCTCACTCGCTGACTCTGCCAGGACCACGCTTTGGGCCGTGGGTGCGCAGCCGTGCTCCAGGTGACCCGAGCGGCCCCCTCCTGGGCACAGGAGGCCCCTCAAAGTCACGGGGCTTCAGGCAAACACACAAGCCATCCCGGCCGTGACAGTGGGACGGAGCACATCCAGCCGTCCAAAGCAGTGACTGCCTGCAGGCCACACGCACAGGCCAGGGGGACGTGGGAACAGAGCGCAGTCAGGCCCTCGGCCTTGCCCTGTCGGGGGCAGGCAGCCTCAGAGGTGCTGGAAGCCAAGGGACTCCCCAGGGTGGAGCAGGTGGGAAGAAAGGGCAGGAGCTGACCAGGTTGGGAGGGCGGCAGTGCTTGGCGTTTCCGCACTTTTGCAACTTCGGTCGCTTGCCTCTCGGCCGGGAAGGTCCGGGTGGCTCCTGCCTCTCTTTCCGTAGCACGTGCCGGCGAGGCTCCTTGACCCAAGGCAGATCCTGAAACACCCCAAGATATCAGCCGTGACGGGTGACCAGGACAGACACGTGCTCAGCTCCATGACCCATTTGGAGGTCAGTCCTGGGAGACGGAGGCTGGGGGAGGCCCGGTGGGCGTGGGGTTTGAGCAGGAGGGGGCCGGGCAACGTGGTTCAGTGCCGCAGCCAGGCAAACAGCTCGGGGCACCTAGAAGACACGTTCCCCCTTCCCGTCCTCTTTCTTCGGCGGGGCAGGTGGAGGTACTGGGCCATCCCAAATACCGCTTCAGGTTGATGTTTTCCTTTGGGAGCAACCCCTACTTCCAGAACAAAGTGATCCTTAAGGTGTATCGCCTTAACATTGCCGGTGGGAGTGGGCTTGAGCTTCGAGGATGCTGGGGGCGGGCGGACGGGGGGGGGCCACTTGGGAGCAGGGAGGGGAGGTGCGCGGAGTCCCCAGCGTGGGGCGGGACCGGCCCAGGAGGGAGACGGGCTGGGAGGTTGAGAGGGAGAGAAGGCGAGAGGGCGTGGGTGCGAGGGGCCTGCTCCGGCTGTCTGTCATGAGTCCACGGAAGGGCATCATACAGCATACAAGAGACAGCTGGGTGCGTGCTCAGCCGAGGAATGCAAACGGATGCCTGCCTTGGACGCATTTGTCTTTGGGGCCAGATAGGCAACCCAGAGTACTTCCATACTCAAATCCTGCTCTGGTGTTTGTTTTGCATGTACTCTACGGGGATGCCTTATTTCAGGCTAGCAGCTTGACTTAACGGACTCAGGGACCCGCTTCATTTCGGCAGGCCGGACTCTCCTTAGCATAGAGCCCCGCCTCCCACCTCCATCGCAGCCCCACCCCTCCCGACCCACGGGCTCCTCCTCGCACTCCTTCTCCTTACGTCTTGTGAACATTTTCTGGGTCATTGGTGCCGAACGTCGCCTGCACGTTACGGTAGTTTTTCTCTGAACCTGTCGAAGGTATCACGCACCGCCTTCTGGCCTCTGCGCATCCGAAGGGGAAGCTGGCTCTTCCTCTCCCCGAGGCTCCCCGGTGTGTGATGGGTCAGTCCCAACTCTGTAGGCTGCCGAGAGACGCGTCTCTGCCTCGCTCGTCCACTGGCCTGGGCATGTCTTTGGAGCGTGCCTTCCGCTAGGAGCGCATCGGGCTCCTTGGATGTGCAGAGTGAGCATTGTGGGCCAATGCTCAAAGCCCTGTCACCTTAGGTCTTCGTGCAACTGCTGCATGACTAACTCCCTCCCACCTCTCTCTGGCGTTCCGGACTCGGAGCAGAGCCTCGGCAACAAGCCACGGGCTCGGCCTAGGGAATGAGGTGGAGGTGTGAGCACGTGGCTTCCACAAGCACCTGCCAGGTGCAGATTTAGTGCCCAGACCTTGAGGCAGGCAGCTATCGGATGCCGCGTGGCTGCTGGATTCTGGCACACACTGGTTTGGTGCCAGGTGGCTTCCGGATCACGGGGGTATCGGCTCCCGGGACGTGGCCTTGGCTGGATGGAACCCTGTGGTCAAGCTCAGGATGCTGACAGGACCCTGAGACCACCTAGTGGCAGGGCGGTGATCGAGGCCGTAGCCTGCCCAGCCCCTCGCCCCAGCGGGAACCAGACTGCCAGCCAGGGAGCCCGACCGTGTGCCCCCTCCTGGGTGGCCTTGGCCTCCCAGCCACACTGAACACCCCTTGCACACCCACTCCCACGTCGCAACCCCAACCCCACACACGTTGCCAGCGCTATCTGTTCCCGCGGCTCCATCGGGCACGCCGTTCGCAGGGTATTTGTCCTGCCAATGAGAAGCTGTCCCTCAACCTTTCCGAATAGATTCTTGTAAGATTCAGGACATTGTGTGCACCAAGTGGAAGCCTGGTCGAGTGTGCGTGGAAATGTTCAGTCCAGGCCCTGGAGTATGAATAGTGTGATTCCAGGAGACAGAGGCCCCGAAGCCGTTTGCCTGCTCGGGGGAAATGTGCGGCTACACTTTGTCCCAGCGCATGCCCTTTGCTGGTCAGGAGCAGAGCCATGAAGAGTGCTCTGGCCATCGGTCCGCCTGTCCTTTCCTCATGCTCTGGTCTCCGTCCTCCTCTCTGACTTTCACTTCCAGCGATCTTTCTCTGACCGCTCTGGCCACACGGCTGCTGGAACCTAAAGACTTCCGGAAGAAAGATGCAGATGCATCACTGAGCAGCTCCTTCCCCAGGAATTAAAAGCCCTCTCCCCCTTTGGGACTGGCAACCAGGCCGGTGAGCCTCGAAAAGGTGCCAAGCTGGGTGCCCACACAAACCCACGCTCACACAGTCACACAGACACGCAGTGTGTTTGGCATGGAGGATAGAGGATCGCCTCCCTTTCCCGGAGCCTAGAGCACACGCAATGTGGACCAAGATGCCCCACCCTGAAGAGGAAGACTGGGTGAATCCTGTGGAGAGGGCAGCAGGTGGATGCTGTCCGCCGGCTCGGTGACCTCAGTGCCCACTCTTTGGAAGGCCAAGCGGCAAGGAGCTGAGGATGGCACCCAGGCGACAGGCAGCACGAACGCCTTTTCCAGTAGGATGGAGCGTCCTGTGTTGCATGCTGCCAAAGGCACGAATGCCCAAAGAGTGGTTCCTGGCTCATCTGACCTGGAGAGGAGAATGCATCCACTCTCGACTCCCCCACTGTGGGCCAGCCAGTTGAGACCGTGAGCGGAACATCAATCTGGGCTATCACGTCCCCAAAGCCGGCCCACAAATGTGGTGAGAGAATCCCCAAGTGTGGTTTCGAGTCAGGAAAGTAGGCTTGGTGCCGTTGGTCTGGCGCCAATGTCAGCCACTCTATCCAGGCATCACCGACAAACAGGTGATGTCTGCATGGGTTTGTGTCTGTGTGCTTGCATGTGGCTGGCCATCGTCTTTTCCTTGTGTCTAGCCTGGACGTCTGGGTGTGTGTCGTGTGCATGTATGCCTAAGCTCATGTGTTGTTGCGTGTCTCTGTGTGTTTCCAGTCACTGAGTGTTTCCGTCTCAGTCGGGGGAAGTGTGCACATATTACCCGGGATAGTTCCCGGCTGGGTCTCCACGCGTTTTCCCCAGAGTGGATTTCATATTCGCCCCGATGGTCTTGGACCGTGGTTACCATCTTTCGCCCTTCCTGTGGGCGTCCATGTCCACTCCCACGCCCGCGTGACATTCATGCAATGACAGACCTCTGGCTTTGTCCTTGCTGGGGATGGGAGCTGAGAGGGGCCACACGACAAGAGGAGTGTGGCCCTGGATGTAGCCTGAAAGCCGTAGCTCTTTCCCACATCTGGGACAATCCGTGTAAGCAGCGCAGATGGGTCGTGCGCCTCACACCCCCTGCCAACTCCCACCTGTCCCTCCTTGCCTTGGCCCCTGTGCGTCTGTGCTGCGACAGGGGGGACAGACCCCTGAAGATCCATGGAATTCATTCGAGACCTGTGTGTCCAGAGGGACGTGGCTGCACTCGGGCACTGGCCCCATTCTCTATAATCGGCAGAGCTGGAAATCACACTGTTCTCTCCTTTGCTACTCAGGGCCTACACACACACTGAAAGATACATGTGTGCACATGCAAACACTTAGGCCCATGACACCCGCATATGTTCTCCACACAGGGTCATGCGCCGGTGGCCACACTCTCTCCCAATAACACGTGAATGGAACCACACGGAGACATGAAACACACACACAAGCTCTTCCATACACACACCCACGACACACACCCACACACCCGGGCTCGACACACAGGAAAGTTGGCCGCATGCACACACGCAGACCCAAACACATGCAGACAGGCACCTCTCGCTCTCTAACTCACTCAGGTGTGTGCACACACCCACACATACACACACACAATCTGCGGGCAACAGATATGCATGTCAGCTTCACACATCCCCTCCCATGCACACCTGTGCATGCACACACACAGATCACATAACAAAAAAACACATGCGTCCTGCACACAGGCATGTGCACTTGGCCATGCAAACACACACAGCTGAGCTCGCAAATGCACACACAACACTCACACAAGGTCTATGGCACAGCCACACACGCTTGCCCCGGCACTAACACAAACACCCTCCTCCACCCAAGAACTCACGCAGACACATGCGCAAAAAATACACACGGTTAGGCACACATGCATAAACAACTATCCCTCACCCACACACACGCAAACTACCTGCCCTCTGGATACCCACAGGGAACAGAAAGACTTGGTCTGCATCACACAGGAGCACAAACTGAGCCACACGAACACACACACATGTGCTCACGCAAACACGAACACATGCACCCCACACAAACTCCCTGGCTCTCAGGCATGTGTGGTGAGATTCCCAACACACACACACACACAGTTTTCCATGTGTAATCCCACACCCACAACATACAAAAACCTTCCCCAGTACAGAAGAATACATAATTGGCCCAAACACACACACACACACACACACACACACACACACACACACACACGCACAACACACACACATACTGCACAGGAACACTCAAGACACTCACACGGACCTCACTACACAGGTATTCACCACGGGTCCTGCACTGACCGACATGGAATTGCACACAAGCTCATGCAAAAACACATACATGAAATGCACACAGAGCCGCACTTGTTTTCAGCACACAGGTGTGCACACATCACCACCCAAATACACACACACATGCTAATGCAACAAACACACACACCAAGCATGCACATTGCCTCCTACAGAGAGGCATAAGCAGGTGGCTACAGAAATGCACACACAGCCCCCCAACACACACAAAAAAACACTGAAAGGCCTGCAAGCACACAGACACACAGCAGACCCCCTTGTGCATGTATACACACATACACTCAAACCTGACACGGAATTTCTCTGACACACGTCCATACATACATAGCCCCACATAAGTCACACACCCAGGTGTGCCTGAAAACACACACACGACATAGACCCATGGCCTAGCACACACAGCCAGGCAGATTTTTGTTCATGTGCACACACACGTTCACGTGCACTGGGAAACACCCACACCACGCAACAAACACACAGTGTCACTGCACACAGGCTCTCACGCTTGGCTGCAAAACACAGACCACCGTGCATGGGCAAAGACACACTCAGGAAACACACACCCAACACATAGGATCTCCAGTGCAAAGGCATGCGCACTTGAGAGGAACACACACCGATGTGCACAAGAAACACACACAAACACACACACAACACTTGGAAGCACACACTGTCACCAACAGACAGGCAGGCACACATGGCCACACACAGACACACAAATGCACGCAGGCAAACATGCACACACATGAAATAGAAACACACACAGTGCCCTCACACAGGTATGTGCACTTGGTTGCACATGTGTGCACACACAAACACACCCATCCATGTGCAAACACACACTCAGAGAAATCCCGCCAACTCACATGGTCTGGGGCACACAAGCATGCACACTTGGCCACACACGCAAACACATACATGGGCATGCAACCACACAACACATAAACACCCAGGGTCCCCCACAATGGCACACACATGTAGCCTCACAAACACACACACCCATGCACATCATAAACGTCCTCTCATTACACACAACAAGACACATGGTCTCAGGTCCACAGGCATGCACTCTTTCCACACTCACACGTGCACATGCAAACTCACACACACCACACAAACAACATGATCCCTGGCAGAGAGGCATGCTCAGGTGGCCGCACACACAAGCACACACACACACACACACACGAACACACGTGCACACTAACACAGCCAAATGCAGAACTCCCTCACACAAAGTCCACTCCAAAGTGCCACAATGCCTTCCACCTCTCACACCTGCCTTCCCTCACACGTCATCCGAACTGTCCCCAGTGGGCGGGTTTTGCGGCACAGGATGACGAGAGTCCGCAGGGACCATTTGGGATGGCCTCCTCCTTCGTCCACCTGGGATACGTGGGTTTTGCGGTACTCTTGACCGGACGCATGCATGAGACCGCATCACAGTAGCGTGGGGCCTGCTTCCAGGAGCAAGGGTAATGGGCCAAGCTCCCTAAGTGGTGTCAGCGCGCCTGAACCGGGAGCCACCTGGCCACGAGGGCCCCACTCACCAGGACCCTACCACACCTGTGTGCCCTACGCTGAAGAATAAGGCACCAATGAACAGATGTCTGCCTTTTCCGCCCACCTCCTAGAGCCTGCCTTGGGTGTCCTCATGCCATGCCCTACCCTGCCCTGCCCTCATGCTGAACATCACTGCCACACAGGCAATCCCACACGTCGGAGGTTGGAGGGTCCCACCAGGCAGACTGCCTCCTCTCCATGTCCTGGCTCCAAGGACAAACCCAAACACAGTCACAAAGCCCTTCTTAACTTGTTTATGTCTCCTTTCCCGTCGCTTCAAATATGTGCTGGATACTCCCAGAGCTGTCAGTGGTGATCCTTTCCCCCATTTCTGTCCTGTGCAGGGAAACACCAACGTAGACTCGTCCAATCATCTCTCACTGTGGTGAACTCCTCCTCGACTTCTTGTGGTTGGTCAGACTCTGATGCTCTGCGGTTTCCATGTCCACACACCTGCCGTGCCCCAGATGCACACACACACATGCACACACACACACAAACAAACATGTTAGGAATTCGTGAAATTGCTTAATGCAAAGGACAGCTGAGGTGGGATGAGTGTGTCCTCTGTCGTCGGGGGATCCCTCTTCCTCAACAACTAGAGACTCAGGAGCCTCCAGCCCACGGCCCAGTACCTTTCCAAAGAATGGCCATGTGGCTGTGGGGAGACACGGGGTGGTCGGGATCACGTAGGGAAGTGGCGGATTCTCGGCACAGGGGCGGAATTGGACAAGGGAGCCCGGCTGTCGCGGTTACCAGCACTGGCTCTTCCGGCGGCAGCTCCTGCAGCTTCTCGTACTGCTCCGTTCATGCCGCCTCCTCGTCTTCTGCCACCAAGACCTACACCACCGCCATGATATCCTCCACCACGACGACCAACTCCTCCCCCAGAGTGGACTCGCCGCTGCGCTGCCGGGCCTCACCCTCCTGCACAGATTTGCCGCCATCCCCCCTAACATAGGGCCTTTGGCTCGCGCGTCTCGCCTCAGGTGCCTGCCTCCCCATCGGCCCCCACCTCCTCACGACACTCTCCGTGGACTAAAGTGGTCCAGGATTCTGGGGCGGCCCAGGGTTCCCCAGTCCATGCCTCGCTCTCTATTTGGACGGGGACCCGAGCCTCGGCACCAAGCCGCGGTCTCTGCAGAGGGAATGAGCTGGAAGTGTGAGCACGCGGGTTCCGCAAGCAGCCGGCAGGTGGTAATTTGGCGCCCAGGCCTTGAGGCGGGCTCCTATCAGAGGCTGCATGCCTGCGGGATGCATGTACACATGGTTTGTTCCCAGGTCGCTTCTGGGTGACGGGGGCATGGGCTCCCGGGACGTGGCCTTGGCTGGATGGAACCCCATGGCCAAGCTCAGGCTGCTGAGCGGACTCCGGGACCAATCAGTGGCAAGGAGGTGGTTGTGGCCATAACCGGCTCCACCCCTTGCCCAAGCAGGAGCCAGCCAGCCAGCCAGGGAGCCCGACTGTGCACCCCTCTAGGTGGCCTCGGCCTTCCAGCCACACCGAACAACTCTCACACAGCCACTCCCATGCCGCAACCCCACCCCCAACCACAAGGCCGGCGCGAAGTGTTCCCATGGGCCGGTCGGTTGCGCTATCCGCCCGGCATTTGTACCACCAATGGGAAGCTGTCCCTCGCCCTTCTAGAATAGACTCCTGTAAGACTCAGGACACTGTGTGTATCACCGGGAAGGCTGGCCGGGTGTGTGTGGAAATGTTCAGCCCAGGCCCTGGAGTATATATCCAGAGTCACATCATGGACTCAAGCTGTACCTCCAGCAGTAAATCCCTGGACAGAGGCTGGTGCAACCAGAGTCACTCCATGGACCCAAGCAGTACCATCCTGGACGGAGGCTGTCACTTCCAGCGTCACTCCATGGGCCCAAGCTGTACCTCCTACAATAAATGCCTTGACAGAGGCTGTCACTTCCAGAGTCATACCATGGGCCCAAGTTGCTCTTCCAGCAGTAAATCCCTGGACAGAGGCTGCTGCATCCAGAGTCATGCCATGGACCCATCCTGTACCTCCAGGAATAAATCCCTGGACAGAGGCTGGTGTATCCAGAATCACTTCATGGACCCAAGCTGGACCTCCAGCAGTAAATTCCTGGACAGACGATGATATATCCAGAGTCACATCATGGACTCAAGCTGTACCTCCAGCAGTAAATCCCTGAACAGAGGCTCTTGCTTCCAGAGTCATGTCATGGAATCAAGGTGTGTTTCCAGCAGTAAATCCCTGTACAGTGACGCTTGTTTCTACCGTCACAACATGGACCCAGGCTACCTCTTCTCTAAATACTTTGACAGACACTAAAGCTTCTACAGTGAGAATATGGACTCATAAGGAATGTTCATTAGTAAAAACCTGGACACATTCTGCAATGTCCACAATTATATCCTGGACTCAGTCTGAATATCAAGCGGTAAATTCTTATATACCGAGTATAACTGATACGGTCATATTTTGGACTGTACTTATATCTGAGTCTAAGAAATCATGGATACTGCCTGAAGCTGGTATATTCAGTATTTCATTGCATCCTCAAAGTGATCCTACTCAATCCTTGATTCAAGGAGAAAACCAGGCATCTCTTTTGTCCACATATCCTGGAATTAATAATGTTAATACATGACATTTGCCTGAATTGAAACACTGGTATCATGGAGAGTGCCTTTGTCTCAAGCAGCCAGACTCTTACCCCTATCTAAAACTGATATTAGCAGATATTGTTTTAAAGCTGAAACAGAAAGAGTAAATACCTTGGCCCACTCAGAACTTAAAACAGTGGGAACTTGGACCCAGTTTGAAACTGATAGATTTGAGCCCTTGGCCCAACATGAAACTCCTACAGGCATATCATGGATTCCAACTAAAACTGGTATATCCAACCCCTGGAAAATGTCTGAAAAAGACAAAGTAAGAACCTGGACCCTTTCTGGAGGTGCCTTGCGACCATGGATTCAGATTGAAGCTAGTATATTCAACCTCTGGATCCAGTCTAAAAGCATTACAGTCACACCCTGGACCGAGCCTGAGTCTCAGTAAGACAGAATCTGGACTGAATGAAATACAGGCACATTTTGGTACCTGACTCAAAATGATGCAATTAGGCCTTGGTTCCAGCTTGAATCTCAAATGACATCTTCTGGGACCCAAAATGGTATAAGTAGCTCTTGGACTCAGTATGAAACTAGTACAGTCAGATCCTGGACCAAGCTTGAAATCAGTATAGTACAACCATGGATGCAGTTTGAAACTGCTACAATTAGATCATGGACCCAGTCGGAAAATATAGAAATATACTCCCTGACCCAGTTAGAAGCTGATACAGTAATAAGACACTGGTTCCAGACTAAACTGGATTCAATAAAACCTTGGAACCTGCCTGAAGCCAATACAATTAGATCATGGACTCAACCTGAAGCTGAAACAATCCAAATTTGGAACCAGACAGAGGGGCAAGTAGTAAAACCTCCAACTTCATTGGAACTTGATACAATTACATCTTGGTTACAGACTCAAAGTGATACAGTTCAACTCTGGATTAAATCTGACTCCCAATCTGTCAGTCCCTGGAATGAGGCTGACAGTATAAATCACCCCTCGATTTAGCAAAGAGGTACTGTGAATCAACCCTACTCAAGAATCCAAACAGTCAGACCCTGGATGAAGCTAGAACCTGATGCACTTAGATCTTGGTTCTACATTCAAATGAATAAAGTCAGACCATCGAACATTTCCGAATCTCAGATCTTCAGCTCCGGGTTGCAGCCTGAAATTGGTATGTTTCACCCTTGGATCCATCCTGAAACCCAAGCAGTGAGATCCTGGGCCCACCCTGAAACTGGTATGATTGCATCATTTGCTATTCATAAACATGACAAAGTCAGAATATGGATCCATACTGAAGTAGAAATCAGGCCTGACAGGCATTATAAAGCTGACAGAATTATATCATTTGTTCCTTCTGAGGTTGAGCCAGATAGAGCAACTCCCTTAACTAGCCATTTCAGTTCCTGGTCTAAACATGTACCTTTTTTAACCAATAGAATTAATTCCTTCCCCACATCAATATTTTATAGCTTTGTCAACTGAGATAGGTACAACAGAAAGCCAATATCAAATCAATTCTCTCCGTTTGAGTGAGCTCACAAACATTCCCTTTCTTCCCCTTGCAAGTACTTGGCTCCCTGAAAGACCATTACCCGAAGTTTGTCAAATTACAAATTACAAAAACAAATGGAAGCCCTGGTGTAGCATCTACATCTCTTAGCCCCCTCTCTCCATCATTTTCCTTTCTTATTCCTTGTTCTCTCCCATCACCATGTGCATTGCCCCATTCCTATTTGGTCATTTCTTCTGGTATATTGCCTTTATTCTACATTTTCCCTTCTTGCTCCATTCTTTCTCCAGCAGCCTTCTCTCCTGTTCTCCTGCCTTAGCCTCCTCTTCTGATAGCTCTGTCAAGGAACTGTCTTCCTTAAAATTTACTGAAGAGAACATTCTTTCTCATACTTTTTCATATCTGCTTGCTGCTCCAGCCACCCTTTTAAGAAAAGAACCTTCTCTGATGCCTGGGTCTCAATCTGGAACCAAGTCTCATCAGCCTGAACAAGATCCTCTCAAGTATTCACAACTCAACGTTTCTTTGGCTGAGTGTCACCTAGGTGTGGCCTGGAAAGGGAGTGTCCAGGCTTTCTGGCTCTTCAAGACAGCTGTTATTTCTCATGAAGCCACAGGCAAGTTCAGTGTAGTCATCTATTTGAGTTATTATCCTAAGAACCAAGGTCTTTGTTAGAGCCTAGTACAAGAGTTTCTCTATAGGTCAGAAGTCATGCCCTCATACTTGGGCAGGACACAATTCAAACCATTATTTAAATCAGAGAATGGGGAATGGATAACAAAATGTTAACAGATGTCTACATATTCAGAGAAGACTAATTTTTGCTAGAAACAGTTTTTTATAAGTATAGTTCCTTTCAGAGCATATTATAAAAATGCTTTTAGTGCTTAGAAATGGATTACTGTTCTATTTGAGGAGTGAATAGACATATGTTATTTTCAGAGAGGTGTATTCAGACAATCTCTGTTCCCATACCCAACTATATAGGGTTAAAATTTATATTTCCAAGCACTTTCCTAAAGTTGGAAATTTACAAGCGCTTTGATAAAGTAAAAAATAGGAAATCAAACTGTTCAGGTAAAGGAGGTAATAATACTTCCTTCACCTATTGAAAATATGGATTCCTTCTGCAGAGTGTGGATTACGACCTGGCCTTGTGCCCCACTGTCCCAACTGCTGGGAGGCAGACGTGGGTGAATTTCCTTGGATGGTTTCCGTGCAACTCTCTTTCTCCCATTTCTGTGCTGGCTCTGTACTGAATGAACAGTGGATCCTTACCTCAGCTAGATGTGCAAATTTCATGTCAGTCTGAGTATGTCATTTCAAGATTCTTTAAAGACGGTACATATTCTTTGTTACAGAAATCAAATTTTGTGTATCTTCCTGCAGTAGTCACATCTGATACATTTTCTTAACTAAAGAGAAAGCATCTCTTCTTTTATCTTGTCATATCTCAAGTATCCATAAATGGGTGCTTTACCTGTTTTTCAGAGATAATTTCAGGATCCAAATCAATAGAACTGTAAAAAGATGCCCTATTTTTGTATAATTTTACCTATAACAAAATGATGGGAAGTTTAAGTAGTACGGTTCACAGTTTTCTATTTTCTGACTTCAACCATGTTATCTCTTAAATATATGGATCTGTAGAAGAATTATAACTCTTTGAAAAATATCCTTTTGAGCATAGATTTATTTCTTCTTTTAGCATAGTGAAGTAAGTCTTTGGACACACAAGGAAAACAAAGCCCCCAGAAAGGGAATAACTGTCCAAAGTTATTTACATTATTCCTATACAATATTTCAACTCCTAACTTTCAAAATGTATTTCACAAAGTGTTTCTTATTATGTTATATTAGTCCCCATACTGTACATCATTAGTTTTTGGTGTATTTCACTAAGTGTTAAAAGATAAAAATTAGGATGCCTAATAATTTAAGTTAGGAATTTTCCACAAAGAAATGGTTTCCATTGTAAAACTTACCTCCTCATTTCTGAAGGTGTCTAAACACAGTGTTCCTAATAAGACAGAAGTAGTGAAGGGAATAGTAGTACTTTCATGCTCACCTGGACTTTATGTTATTCATGTTAACTCTAGAGTTCTTTTCCACATTGAAATATGTAATAATAAAATGCTTGATAAATTTCCCTCCCAGAAAGAACTCAGAAGCATTAGCCCTGGTCCAAGTGGGGCTTACTGATCTTCAGGAGCCTGCTCAAGCTCAAACTGTAGGCATTCCCCGTGCCATGCCCTACCTAGGTCCCAAGGGAACTTTGGGTCCTGGGCTGATCTTCCTGAAACAGCCCCTACATTTTCAACCCTTGGTGCTTCCTATCTGTCTAGAGGAGAACCTGGAGCAAGAGAAAAATATACAGCTGTATGACTGCTGGCTACCCAGTGGGTCCCTCATGAGAGGTGAGTAATGCAGCATATTTACATGAGCATAAGTATGATATATTTGAAAAGAAGGAGTAGTATCCTTTCATGTAATAGAAGGTTTGTGATTATCTTTTCCTTCAGCCATATTTCTCCCTCTAACTAGGGTAAACCTAAAATCCTCTCTGTTCTCCCTTTTCCACTAGGAAGTCCTGGAATTCTGCAGAAAAGGCATCTAAAAATACTGCAAGTCAGCACATGTGCCCAGTTTTGGCCCAAGCTGAATGAGTTCACTTTCTGTGTGGAAGCCAAGCAAGCTCTTGGCGAGACTGGCTGTAAGGTGATACAGTTGAGGGGTGTGGAAAGCAAAAGTTACTTCTTCAAAACCAGAAGTTACTTCCTAGCCTCCTTTAAAGTGTACATGGACATTTTGCTCTTTGTTTCTTGCAGGGTGACTTAGGGGCACCTCTGGTATGCCATCTACAACAAAAGAACACATGGGTGCAGGTGGGAATTTTGAGTCACTTCGATGAACATTGCACAAAGCCCTACGTCTTCAGCCAAGGGAGACCTTTCCTTTTTTGGCTTCAGGGAGTCACACGGCCCAGCCATGCACCAGGGTCCCAGCAAGGGGCCATGACTACCTCTGCTTCCATCTCCCTTTCAGTCTCTACCTTTACAAACAACTCAGCTTTTACTGCCACTCCTGCTTCTGTTCCGCCAGAGTTCATCTCTCTGCCACAGCCTCAGTGTAAGGCCCAGGAAAATGGTAGTCAGGGAGGTATGAAAAGAAATGAAGAGAAAATGATAATGGAAATAGAAAAGGAGGGGGAGAGTTTTTTCCAGAGAAATGCATGAGTTTTTAATACCAAATAATAGGAATCATTAACCTTAGGACTTCCAAAGGTATTTCATCCTTGGTGTATTATATAACTGCCATATTTCTTTCTGATACAGGTGACATGATTATAATAATTTTCTTAATTACTGTGATACCCATAGAACCAGAATAGTTTAATCACATTATCAGAATAGAAAGAGGGAACAAGGTTAGCATAGACACTCAAACTTTTTATTCTTCTAACAAGAACTTCTTTACTACCACAGAATCTTAACAAAAGTAATGTCAGATTTTTAAGTTGAGAATATACTTTCTTGGTAGAAATATATATAAAAATTTCTCTAATATGCTCTACTGAAATCTGTTACATTGTGACCATCTTTCTTTTCCTTACTATTATGAAATCTGTCATACTATCATCAGTGACAACCTCACTTTTCTTTCCTTAGAAATTTATTTCTAACACAATCATATTACTTCATATTATATTTTCACCTAATTAATCCTATTTATCATGTTCATACTGTCATATCCATAGTAATGGATGCTTTTTTTTAAGTTTTTTCTTAAAAAATTATTTTATTATGTTATGTTACTCACCATACATCACATCATTAGTTTTTGATGTAGTGTTCCATGATTCATTGTTGGCGTATAACAACCAGTGCTCCTTTCATTATGCTCTCCTTAATACCCATCACCAGGGTATTAATAACCCATCCCCCCAATTCCTACCCTCTAAAGCACTTGTGATGAGCACATGGTGTTGTATGGAAGTGTAGAATCTCTATACCGTACAACTGGAAATACTATTATCATGTATGTTAACTGGAATTTAAATAACAACTTAAAAATATTAAACCGTACTCTGATGTGTAGTTGTTACTTTATGATTTTCAGGTTTGCACTTAGGAAAGTGAAGTTTAGAGTTTGTCACAAAAGTTTTGAGTTGACTAATAGTAGTTAATACATATATAAATTGAAATAATGGTAGAGATAAGATGTATAAAAAGAATAAGGGAAGAGAATAGGTGAAGACAGAATCTAGACTATCCAGGGAATTACACTGTGTTAATTGTCAAAGTGATGAGGACTTTGAAATATCTGAGCAAAGAACTTCTTATCTTCTTATCTCTACCATATTTCAATTTATATATGTATTACTTCAACTCAAAAGTTTTATGACAAACTCTAAACTTCACTTTCCTAAGTGGCAAACCTGAAAATCATATTTAAAGTAACAACTGCACATCACACTAAGGTTTAATTTTTTAAAGTTGTTATTTAAATTCCAGTTAGCATACATGGTAATATGACTTTCAGGTGTACAATATAGCGATTCTGCACTTCCATACAACACCATGTGCTCATCACAACAAGTGCATTGCTTCATTCCCATCACCTGTTTCACCCATCCTCCACCGAGTTCCCCTTGGTAACCATCAGTTTGTTCTCTAGAATTAACAGTCTGTTTCTTGGTTTGCCTCTCTTTTTTTCCCCTTTGCTCATCTCTTTTTTTTTTTAGTTTTTTTTAAATTTCAAATGTGAGTGAATTATATGGTATTTGTCTTTCTCTGAATGACATATTTTGCTTAGAATAATACCTTCTAGTTCCATCCTTGTCATTGCAAATGGCAAGATTTCATTCCTTTCTGATGGCTGAGTAATATTCCAATGTATATATGTACCACATTTCTTTATCCATTCATCTGTCGATGGGCTGCTTCCATATCTTGGCTATTGTGGACATTGCTACTATAAACATCAGGGAGCATGTACCCCTCTGAATCAGTATTGTTTATTCTGAGGGTCAATACCTGGTACTGCAAATGCTGGGTCTTAGGGCAGTTTTACTTTTAATGTCTTGAGGAACCTCCATACTGTTCTCCAGAGTGGCTGCACCAGTTTTCATTCCCACCAACAGTGCAAGAGGGTTCCTCTCTGCATCCTTGCCAACATCTGTTGTTTCTTCTTTTTTTTTTTAATTTTAGCCATTCTGACTAGTGTGGGGTGATAACTCATGGTGGTTTTGATTTGTAGTTCCTTGCTGATGAGTGATGTTGAGCATCTTTTCATGTGTCTGTTGGCCATTTGGATGTCTTCTTTGCAGAAATATCTGTTCATATCTTCTGACCATTTCCTAACTGGGTTTTTGGCTTTTGGGTGTTGAGTTTAACAAATGCTTTTTATATTTTCGATACTAGCCTTTTATCAGATATATTGTTTACAAATATCTTTCCCCATTCTGCAGGCTGCCTTTAGTTTTGTTGATTGTTTCCTTTTCTGTACAGAAGCTTTTTATCCTGATGAAGTCCCAATAGTTAAATTTTGCTTTTGTTTCCTTTGCCTCAGGAGATGTGTCTAGTAAGAAGTTGCTGTGGCTGATGTCAAGAGAAGTTACTATAGGTGCTCTCTTCTAGGATTTTAATGGTTTCAGCTTTCACATTTAATCCATTTTGAGTTTATTTTTGTGTATGCTGTAAGAAAGTGGTCCAGTTTCATTCTTCTGCATGTGGCTGTCCAGTTTTCCCAACACCATTTGTTGAAGAGACTGTCTTTTTCCCATTGGATATTCTTTTCTGCTTTGTCAAAGATTAGTTGACCACAAAATTGTGTGTTTATTTCTGGATTTTCTATTCTGTTTCATTGATCTATTTTTGTGTGTTATGTATCTGTATATTCTGTACCAGTACCATACTGTATTGATCACTACAGCTTTGTAATATAACTTGAAGACTAGATGTACTGCTTCCAGCTTAACTTCTCTTTTTCAACATTGCTTTGACAATTAAAGTTCTTCTGTATATGTTCGCTAACTGAACATAATAATAAAAATATATACGTAAAATAATTTAAAAACAAAGTTCTTCTGTGGTTCCAAACAAATTTTTGGATTGTTCTAGCTCTATGAAAAACCCTGGTGGTGTTTTGATAGGATTACATTAAATTTGTAGATTGCTGTGGGTTAGAGACATTTTCAAGTAATTTTTCTTCCAGTGCATGACTGTGGGATGTTCATCATTTTTGTGTGCTCTACAAATTCTTTCATCGTGTTTTACAGTTCAGAGTACAGGTATTTCAAACCTCTGGTTACATTTATTCCTAGATATCTTATTGCTTTTGGTAAAATTCTAAATGGGATTGTTTTCTTAATTTCTCTTTTTGCTGCTCATTAATTGGTGTATAGAAATGTAACAGATTTCTGCACATTTACTTTGTATCCTGAGACTTGACTTTATCAGTTCTACCTGAATTTTTGTTGGAGTCATGTCAGTTTTCTGTATATAGTGTCACGTCATCTGCAGGTAGTGAAAGTTTTGCTTCTTTCTTGCTGACTGGATGCCTTTGATTCTAGTGCTTATCTGATTGCCGAGGCTAGGACTTCTAATACTATGATTAATAACAGTGGTGAGAGTGGACATCATTTTTTTTTTCCTAAATAGGGAAAGAGCTCTGTTTTTTGCCATTGTGGTTGATGGTGTCTGGGGTTTTCATATATGGCCTTTATTATGTTGCAGTATGTTCCTTCTAAATCTACCTTGGTGAGGATCTTTATCATGAATGGATATTTGTACTTTGTCAAATGCTTTTTCTGTGTCTCTTGAAATAATCATATGGTTTTATCCTTTTATTGATGGTATATCACATTGATTTGTGATAATTGAACCACCTACCACTCAGAAATAAATCCGATTTGAGTGGGTGAATGATTTATTTAATGTATTGTTCTATTTGATTTGCTAGTATTTTCTCAGGAATTTTTCCATCCGTGTTCATCAGATATTGGCCTATTGTCTTTTTTAGTGGAGCGTTTCTCTGGTTTTGATTTTAGAGTAATTCTCTCCTCATAGAATGGATTTGGAAGTGATCCTTCCTTTTCTGTATTTAGGAATAGTTTGAGAATAGGTATTAACTCTGAATGTTTGGTAGAATTCATCTGGGGAGCCATCTCATCCTGGACTTTTGTTTGTTGGGAGTTTTTTTTATCATTATTATTACTGATTCAATTTATAGGTTGGTAATCAATCTTTTCAAATTTTCTATTCCTTTTTCTAGGAATTTACCAATTGCTTCCAAGTTGTCCAGTTTGTTGGCATATAGTTTCTCATATTTTCTTATAATTATCTGTATATCTGTTTGTATTTTTGTGGTGTTGGTTGTTATTTCTCTCTCATTTGTAATTTTATTTATTTTAGTCCTTCCTCTTTGCTTCTTGATAAATCTGCCTGGAGGCTTATCAATTTTATTAGTATTTTTCAGAGAACCAGCTCTTGGTTTCATTGATCTGTTCTGTTGTTTTTAGTTTCTATATCATTTATTTCTGTTTTCATGTTTATAATTTCCTTCCTTCTCCTGGTTTTAGGCTTTGTTTATTGTTCTTTCGCTAGCTCCTTTAGGTGTAAGGTGAGGTTATTTGAGACTTTTCTTGCTGGTTGAACTAGGTATGTATTGCTATGTACTTCCCTCTTAGGACCACTTTTGATGAAACTCAACAGTTTTGGACTGTTGTGTTTTCATTTTCATTTATTTCCATGTACTTTTTTATTCCTTCTCTGATTTCCTGGTTCACTCATTCATTACTTATATTTAGTTTAACTTCCATGTATTTGTGGTCTTTCCAGATTTTTTTTTCTTGTGGTTGATCTCTCATTTTATAGCATTGTGGTCAGAAAAGATGCATGGTATGAC
This sequence comes from Zalophus californianus, assembly GCF_009762305.2. Classification (NCBI taxonomy): domain Eukaryota; kingdom Metazoa; phylum Chordata; class Mammalia; order Carnivora; family Otariidae; genus Zalophus; species Zalophus californianus. The sequence continues at coordinate 3,624,881 of NC_045613.1, read as the reverse complement.
TTCCATCTTGAATTTCTTGAGGCCTGTTTTGTGGGCTTACATGTGATCTATTCTGGAGAATGACCCAAATGCACTTGAAAAGAATGTGTCCTTTGCTCTTTTAGGTTGGAATGTCATGATTATATATGTTAAGTTTATCTGGTCCATTATGTCATTTAAAGCCCTGTTTCCTTGTTGATTTTCTGTTTGGATGATCTGTCCATTGATGTAAGTGTGGTGTTAAAGTCCACTACTATTATTTCATTATTATCAATGAGTTCCTTAATGTTATTAACTGCTTTATGTATTTGGGTTCTCCCATGTTGGGTGTATAAATATTTACAAGTTTTAGATCTTCTTGTTGGATTGTCCCCTTTATGATTATATAGTGGCCTTCTTTGTCTTTTGTTAATAGTCTTTGTTTTAAAGTCCAGTTTGGGGTGCCTGGGTGGCTCAGTTGGTTTGGCGACTGCCTTCGGCTCAGGTCATGATCCTGGGATCCGGGATCCTGGGATGGAGTCACACATTGGGCTCCTGCTCCTCCATGGGGAGCCTGCTTCTCCCTCTGCCTCTGCCTGCCACTCCCCCTGCTTGTGCTCTCTCTCTCTCTCTCTCTCTCTGTCAAATAAAAATTTTTTAAAAAATCTAAAGTCTAGTTTGTACAATAAAAGTATTGCCACTCCGGCTTTCTTTTTATAGCCATTTGCATGATAAATGTTTTTCCATCCCCTCATTTCAATCTGCAGGTGTCTTTAGGTCTCAAATGATTCTATTATAGACAGCATACAGATGGGTCTTCCCCATCGATGGACACATCCATTGTGTCACTCTTTGTCTTCTGATTGGAATATTCACTCCATTTACATTCAACATAATTATTGATAAATACATATCAATGTATTTGCTTTGTGGTTGTTTATGAAGATTTTCTTTGATATATTCTTGTCTTTCTTTAATGGTTTGCTGATTTTCTTTAGTGATATACCTGGTTATTTTTTCTTTATTCTTTGCATATTTATTAGTGTCTTTGATTTGTAGTTACCATTAGGTTTGTATATAATATCTTCTACATGTAGCAGTCTATATTAAGTTTATGGTCATTTAAGCTTGAAACCATTCTTTACTCCTTTCCGCCTCTCATTTTAATATCTGCTGATATTTATCTATTTATTTATCTATTTGTTTATTTTTTGAGAAAGCATGAGCAAGAAGGGAGGGGAGGGATGGGGGAAAGGGAGAGAGAGAATCTTAAACAGACTCTATGCCCAACATGGAGCTGGACTTGGGCTCAAACTCAAAACCCTGAGATCATAAACCAGACCAAAATCAAGGGGCTTAACCAAATGAGCCACCCAGTCCCCGTATGCTGTCATATTTTAAATCCTTTTATTTTCTGAGTTCCTTGCATGACATTTTATAGAAGTGTTAATTTTTACTGCTTTTATGTTTCCTACCTTTATACTGTAACGTTTGGTCTCCTGTTTCCACTCAAAGAGTCCCCATTTCTTGCAGAACTGGTTTACTGGTCACCAAATTCTTTAGTTGTCTTTTGCCTGGAAAACTATCTTTCCTTCTGTTCTGAAGGATAGCCTTGCTAGATAGAGTATTCTTGGCTGCAGATTTTCCGCATTTAGCACTTTGAAAATATCATGCCACTCCTTCCTGCTGAAAATCCACTCTTATCCTTATGCATTTTCCTTGTATAAAACTGTCTTCTTTTGTTTTGCTGCTTTCAAAATTTTGTCTTGTCACTGTATTTTGCTAGTTTAATTACAGTATATCTTGGTGTGGGTCTACTTTTGTTGATTTTGTGGAGGGGTTTCTGTGCTTCTTGGATCTGGATATGTTTCCTTCTCCAGATTAGGGGAGTTTCAGTTACTATCTCTTTAAATAATTTCTGTGCCCCCTTTTCTCTCTACTTCTTGGCTCCTATAAAATGAATGTTATTACATTTGATGGAGTCACTGAGTTTATTCTCATTTTGTGTACTTCTCTCTTCTCTCTTTTGTTCAGCTTGATTACTTTCCATTATTCTGTCTCCTAGATCATTAATTTGTTCCTCATTTCTTCTATTCTTCATGCCATCAAGAATGTTTCTCATTTCATTTATTAAGCCCTTTATCTCCTATGTTATTTTTTGTGTTAGTAGTCTCACTGATGCCTTCCAGTCTTTTCTCAATCCAGTGAGTATCCTTATGACCATTATTTTGAATCCTCTATCAAGCATGCCACTTATAGCAGTTTTGCTTAGACATCTGGCCTTGGCCTTATCTTGGTCTTTCATTTAAGACAGATTTCTCCATCTTTTTATTTTGTCTAAGTCTCCATGCCTATTTCTCTGTGTTAGGGAGGTTAGCTACAATTCCTCTTCGGACAGTAATGGTCTTAGGAAGAAGAGGTCCTGTAGTGACCTGCTGTATCGTGTTACTGTTCCCCAAATGCTGCCACTTCCAGGCATGCTTCCAGTGTGTGCTGCCTTTGTTCTTTTGTTTCATTCTGGCCACTTTATCATTTCAGCCAGTCTTTTACAGTGGCTCTCTTCACCTGCTCTGGGTAGTGTTTAAACTCTGGCCTGAATGTGGTTGGTTTTAACTAGGTGTGTTCTGGACTGCTTGTGAAATGAGATGTGTTACCACTGCCTCTGGACGCAAGGCTTCACAAAACTCTCAGGTTGGGAGATGTGACATAGGCAGGAGTTTGTACTAGGCTTATGGGAAGGCCACCCTGGTGAAAAATCCACCACACTGAGACTGAGGCAAATTTGACTGAGAAGGGCAGTCTTGCCAGAGCACAAAGGGGTGGAACATGGTGTAAAAAAGTTGTGTAGCAAGCAACCATGCTGCACTGGTTACCGCAGGTGGCCCTGTGTTTATTCTGAGGGGCAGGGGACATAAATGGTACTTTCTAGATCCTTTGTTCCTGGAGATGGTCTGTCTATGAACACTGCCTCTGGGACATTCTCTGAACTGAAGCCTCTCTGCTGTGTGGCCCAGGTGCTCTTCAGATTGCTGTTTCCACACTGTATGTTCCCAGGCTGTTTACCTGTCTTTTCTCTAGGAGCAGCCTCAAGGCCTCTGGGCTCTCCCAGAGCCAAGCCTACTGACCTTTAAAACTACAAAATTCAGCCCCTTTCACTTTCCAAGCTAATTCCTATGGGGTTTGTTATCCTTGTGCACTGCTATGTGTGCTAGTCTGTCTGTCACCCTTCTTCTACATCATTGCTCCCTACCCACTGCAGTGGCCATGAGCCATTTCTCTCCCAAACAACATCTCCACACTTCCTGCCTTCTTTGATATGGCTGCTTCTGTCTCTTTAGCTGTATAATTTGTTCTCTCAGTCTTCAGATCAAATTATGTTGCATTTCAGATAATTTGATGGTTATATAGTTGTGTTCATTGCATGGGGTGACTATAGTGTCTTCCTGCTATACCACCATCATCCCCTCCTAAGTGTCACTGAATATTTAAAAAGTAATTAAGCTCAGTTCCTTCTGTTCCACTTAAATTTTTAAATTTATTTCTCCAATAAATGGTCAAATAAAATTTTGCTTCTTTTTTTATTGCTTACTATATTAATGACTCCTAACTAAGCAAACTAACAGCTGAAAAAGAATTCCCCTTGGGAAGAGACCTATAATAGTTCCCAATAGTTTGACAAATGAAAGGTAATTAAACTGGACCATAAAGAAATGATTGATCTGGAAACATAACAATAAGGCAATTATTCCTTTTAGGGAAATAGCATATATGTAACAATACAGACTGTGTGTTTGCAAGTCAATTTTAGTAACCGTGATAAGTTTAGAAGGGATAGGAAGGATGAAAAACTTTAAAGATGGGCTACAGATGACGATTCTACTGAATTTACTTTTATTCTCAGCTTTAGCAGATCGAATTTCTCTACGATATGCCATGCCTTGGCAAGCCATGATCATCAGCTGTGGCAGTCAAATTTGCAGTGGTTCCCTTGTTAGCAGCTCTTGGGTTCTCACTGCTGCCCACTGTGTCAGGAACATGTAAGTTTGCATCCTGCTTCATATAATACACTGTGCTAAAGTATTTTCAAATTAGTTTGTTGAAGTCTTCTTTGAATTAATTCACTTCATATTATGCCTGAACAGTATCTCTTATCTCTATAGAATCTTTGCATCAGGCTAGGCAAGAAATTTGCCTCAGCGTGTTTGATTGATATTTCCTTTAGTGAATACCTCCCTAGTTCCACTGTGTATGAATTTTGAGTTTTCATAGTGTTCTGATTTCCCTACAGGTAAAGTAGGAACTTTATACATCATAGCTAATGGAATACATTACAAAGCCTAATACTGATGGCTGTTAAGGCCTCATATATCCTAGTGAATATATTCTAATTAGTCTCTAACTACACACTTAGGAATCCTGAAGACACTGCTGTAATACTAGGCCTGAAGCACCCTGGAGCACCTCTGAGAGTTATTAAGGTGTCTAACATTCTACTGCATGAGAGATTTCGGTTGGTGAGTGGGGCAGCAAGAAATGATCTAGCACTGCTGCTCCTTCAAGAGGTCCAGACTCCCATTCAGCTCTTAGCACCATTGGGACATCTGAAGAACCTCAGTAGCTCAGAATGCTGGCTTTCTGGGCCAAGAGTTCTCAAACCAGGTCAGTAGTTAATTTGCTTATTAGGACAGTGGTTCTAAAATATGTGAGATGGGGGATCCATTTGTTTGATGTTAAAATTCAGGTAAGAATTCTAGCCAATATTGTCTCCATTATTAATTTTAATTTTTTTTCATAACTCAACTAATTTTTAATGGGAACATGAAAAATTTGTATTTAACTATCGACTTATATTAACAGTGAAAAAATTTAGTCAAGGGTTTCAGGAGTTTTATAATTGCATGCTACTTACTATCCAAGGAGACCCTAAGAAATCATTAGTAAATACTAGATTAACAACATGATCCGAAATGTAAAAAGAAAATGTGGCTGTGTAACCAGGGATTCCATCATCCTGTGATTCTTCTATTTTCAGTGTCTGGGTTTTGATCAAAATAAGAGATATTCTCTGGGATTTGTTTTGGTTTTATAAAATGATAGTTTTGATAATGACTACATAAGATTTCAAATGTGCAAAATGATACAAGGTAGGTCTTTCTGTGTACAGTCAAGTTTAGTAAATAAAGTAGACATGGACTGCTTCCTAAATGTGCTAACTTTATAATAATGAAAAACATAGGTCATTGTTTTTACTTATACTTAAGAAAATGAAGTTAGATATGACTTGAAATATATTTTACAAATGAAAATAAAATTGCAAATTATTTGGAATGGCATTTAAAAAGTGAAGAAAATTATTAGAATGGATAAATATGTGCAGTAAGAAGGTGATAACAAAATAAATGAAGTTTTTTGGCATTAAAACTTAGAGATAATTTAAAGTGATGATGATATCATCTCATTAGTTAGTGTTACAATGCAGGCTATATCTCTTGGACTTCTTATTTTATACCTGTTTTTCTAGGAGAAACAGATGAGAATCCAGAAATGTTACAGATGCAGGTGATGGGAGCTTCAGGCTGTGCCCACCTCCACCCTGACATTGGCAGTTCTATTATCTGCTTCATTACTCAGGAGAAAGGCTCTGATACGAATGTGGTAAACAGTTCCTGTTCCTTTTTTAATTCTAATTCATAGAAACTATAAATTTTTCTACATATAAAAATGTAGACCATGCAATTAGTAAGTTATAAATATAAGAAATTGGGTTTTTGTTCAGTGGGAATAAACAAAATTACTTACAGAACAAACTTCCTCAAAAATGTATGCTATTAATCTCTGGTTTATCTGACACTTGTTATTCTTAACTATCCACACTGAAATGCTGTTTTGGTGGTGTCCATAGAAATTAGGAATTTCATATAATTCTGTATATTCTAATACATGGCTTCTAAATTTCATCATATCTGAAACCTTAATTTGCCTTTATAAATGCCATCTTTATGGACTAACGGTCAATGGCATTATCAGTAGTTTCCTATGAGAAGAATCTATTTGGTAATTATATTGATTGGCTGCTAGCTATTTGAGACCTCTTTATTTTCTGAATAGTTTTTCTCTTTTCCAACTAACAAAGTCTAATAATAAGTAAGAATTTAAGACAGTGGCTTTAATCAAAATTCTACCATTGCCTTCACAGGAACCTGTGACTCCTGGCAGTGCTGTTATGTGCAGACCAGTGTCTGGAAATGGCAGCTGGAGACAGATAGGCTTTACCAGTCTAAAGGCACTTGCTACCATTGTCAGCCCACACTATTCCTGGATATTTTCCACATCAGCCAAAACAGGTCATCCCCTAAACCAGGCACTCATGCCTTGGGTGGAAAAGCCAAAGTCATCTAGTCTTCATAAACAGGCAACACTACCACTTTCATCATTAATGATTCTTGTAATGCAGAGTCTATTGTAAACCAGTGGTTATAATGACCAGTACCAATCTGGTCACACTGTGATAAAAAAAAAAAAGAGATCAGAACTTCCAATTAAAACAAAACAGTTGAATTAAGACCCTAACTTCTCTGCAGTTATTCCTTAGAAAAGCATCAATTCTATCCATTAAAATGACAGTCTTTTAACATTGTAAAAAAAAAAGATTTTAACAATTAAAATTTCAAAAATGTAAAACCTTCCACCATGACTTGTGATAATAGTTAATAAGATAATATAAAAAAATAAATCACATTGAAAAGTTGACAAATACATAATCACACCTCATAAAACTTCAGAGCGCTCATGTGTTCTATCAAAAACATATACGCCTAAACTTATTCTATTTCAGTTGTTAAAGAGAATAAGACAATTATAAAGCTTGAAGTAGTTAGTAAAACATAAAAAAATTAATACACAATGTACATAAAACCCTTAATTATATAAAAATAAACATGAAAGAAGGAGTTTTCCTTTGGATTTTCCATATGTAACTAAACAAGTTAACAAAGGGGAAAAAGGCAAACCACAAACAAGAAATAGAATCTTAGTTATTAAAACTGTCTTAACATCATGAGATGGTGGCTTGGATTAAAAAGATTATAGGAATTAAGCATAGAGCAGCTATATAGAGACAAAGTACTTGTTTGAAACTGAAAAATGATTATAAACACAGACAAGTAATATGGCACGATATATTAAATTAACTGCAATTGAAATTAAAATTAAAAAAATAAAGGAGTCGCGGTAAATGAAGAAATCATGAATACAGTTAGCTGTAAAGATGGGACATTGCAAAGAAAAAACTTTTTTTAGAACAAATAAGATCAACTAAACCAAACCGGATGACAGAAAACATATGCTTTTCCTGGAGGCATACAGCAAAGGGGATCCAGATGCCCCTCCCTGAAGAGGAAGTCTGGGCGAACACTGTGGAGAGGGTGGCAGGTGGATGCAGTCTGCTGGGTCGGTGACCTCAGTGCTCACTCTTTGGAAGGCCAAGGCCAGGCGGCAAGGAGCTGAACATGGCACCCAGGTGACAGGCAGCACGAACGCCTTCACCACCAGAGATGGAGCATCTTGTGTTGCATTCTGCCAACAGCATGAATGCCCCAGGAAGGGGTTCCCGGGTCATCTGGCCTGCAGAGGAGAACGCATCCACTCTCGACTTCCCCGCTCCGGGCCAGCCGGGTGAGACCGTGAGCAGAATATCAAGCCGGGCCATCACGTCCCCAGAGCTGGCCCACAAATGTGGTGAGAGAATGCCCACGAGTGGTTTTGAGCCAGCAAAGTAGGCTTGGGGCCGTTGGTCTGGCACCAATGCAAGCCAGTCTATCCAGGCATCACTGACAAGCAGGGGCTCCTTGTACTCCCCCTCCCCCCGTCTCAGTTGGGGGAAGCATGCACATAGATCCAGGCCTAGTCCCCGACCGGGTCTCCACACGTTTCCTCCAGAGTGGATTTCATATGCGCCCCCACGGTCTTGGACCATGTTTTCCATCTGTTCGCCCTTCATGTGGATGCTGTCCAAGTCCACTGGCACTCCCGAGTGACATTTGTTCAATGACAGACGCTGGCATTGTCCTTGCCGGGGAGGGAAGGTGAGAAGGGCCAATGACAAGAGGTGTGCGTCCTGGGAAGGAGACGGAAACCCCTAGCTATTTCCCACACCTGGGACCATCCGTGCAAGCAGCACAGATGGGTGGTGTGCCTCACACCCGCCTGCCAACTCTCACTGCATCCTCCTTGCCTTCACCTCTGTGTGTCTGTTCATCGAGAGGGGAGACAGACCCCTGAATAACCACGGAATACAAACAAGACCTGTGTGTCTGCAGGGACGTGGCTGCACTTGGCCTCTTGCCTCTTTCTCCATCATCGGCAGAGCTGGAAATCCCGCAGGACCTCTCCTTTCCTGCCCGGGGCCTACACATGCACTCATACACACGTGTGCACATGCAAACACTTAGACACGCAACACACACACATACGGTCTACACAGGCATGCGCCTGTGGACACACAAACACATGCCTGGAAACACACAGAGACACAACACACACAGGCACATGCAAACACACACACATGACACACACCCACACACCCGGGCTCAGCACATGGGAAAGAAGATGGCCACACGCATGCACGCAGACACAAACCCATGCTGACAGGCACCACTCTCTCTCTCTCTCACACAGGCGTGCACACACACACACAATCTGAGGCCCACAGGCATGCATGTGGCTGCACACACCCACTTATACTCACACCAGTGCATGCACACACACTCAGATCACATAACACACAAACACACACGTGCTGCACAAACCCATGCGCACTTGCCCATGCAAACACACACAGCTGCACTCGCAAACACACACACAACACTCACACAAGGTCTCTGGCATAGCCATAAACGCTTGGCCCGGCACACACACACACAACCCCCTCTGCCCAAGAACTCCCATAGACACAGGTGCAACAAATACACATGGTCTTAGGCACACATGCATAAACAACTGGCCCTCACCCAGACACACACACACACACACCTGCCCTCAGGATACCCACAGGGAACAGATACACACGGTCTGCGTCACACAGGAATGCACGAGCCATACCAACATACACACATGCACGTGTTAATGCAAACATGCACACATGCACCCCACACAGTCTCTGGCACACAGGCATGTGTGCTGAGCTACCCAACACACACACACACACTTTTGCACGTGTAATTCCATGCACACAACATACACAAACCTCCAGCACAGAAGAATACACAATTGGCCCCGGAAACACACACACACACACACACACACACACACACACACACGGCCCGTACAACACACAGAGACTCAAGGAACACACACGGTCTTCAGTACACAGGCATACACTGCTGGTCCCGCAACCACAGACACACACACATACACACACGCGCTCATGCCAACACATATATATGCAACGCACACACAGCCACGCGTGTTTTCGGCACACAGGTCTGCACACATGACCACCCAAATACACACATGCTAATGCAACACACACACACACACACCAATCACACACACAATCTCCAACACAGGCATGAACTGGTGGCTACAGAAGTGCGCACACACACACACACACACACACAATCAGCCAAAGGCCTGCAAACACACAGACACACAACAGACACCATTGTGCATGAAAGCACACAAATACTCAACACTCACGCGGAAGGTCCCTGGCACACGTCCATACATACAAAGCCCCACAGAAAGTCACACACCCAGGTGCGCCTGAAAACACATGCACACACCATCCACCCAGGGACTAGCACACACAGCCAGGCAGATTTCTGCTAGCATGCACACACACATTCATATGCCCTGGGAAACCCACGGACCACGCAACACATGCACGGTCCCCGTACACAGGCATTCAACTTGGCCATAAACACAGTCCACTGTGCGCAGGCAAAGAACCACTCAGGATACACAAACCAAACGCATATGATCTCCAATGCCCAGGCATGGCCCTAACAGGAACACACACTAACATGCACAAGAAACGTACACAAACACACTCACACAACCCTGGGAAACACAAACTATCCCCGGCACACAGGCACGCGAATGTGGCCAAACACATGCACACATATGCACACATGCAAACACACACACACATGAAATAAAAACAAACACCGTGCCCGGAACAGCTATGTGCAATTGGCCGCACACGTGCGCACACACACATGCCCATCCGTGTGCAAACACACACTCAGGGAACACCCGCCAACTCACAAGGTCTGTAGCACACAAGCATGCACGCTTGGCCACACACACAAACTCATACGTGGGCATGCAAACACACAACACATAAACACCCAGAGTCCCGACACAGAGGCAGACACACGTGGCCTCGCAAACACACACCAGTGCACCTGCCAACACACCCTCCCAATACACACAACAAGACACATGGTCTCCGGTCCACAGGCATGCACTCTTGCCACACACATATGTGCACATGCAAACTCACACACACTGCACAAACACACACGATCCCCGGCATAGAGGCACGCTCGGGTGGCCGCACGTGCACGTACACACATGCATGCACGCGCATGCACACAGCCGAATGCAGACCACCCACGTGTGTGTGTTGGTGTGTTTGTGTTGTGTGCTCCAGGGGCATGGCAGCTGTGTGGACGAGGACAGTGCAGAGCATCAGAGTCTGACCAACCACAAGTAGTCAAGGAGGCTTTCACCACTGTGAGAGCTGTGTGGACGAGGCTACATGGTGCTTTGCCTTCACAGGACAGAAATGGGGGAAAGGATCACCTTTCTCCAGCTCTGGAGAGTATCCAGCACGTATCTGAAAGGATGGCGAGAGAGACATGAATAAGTTAAGAAGCGCTTTGTGTCTGTGTGTGGCTTTGTTCTTAGAGCCAGGACATGGCGAGGAGGCAGTCTGCCTGATGGGCCCTCCACTCGGGAAGTGTGGGACTGTATTAGTGGTGGTTATGTTCAGCTTGGGCGCAGGTCAGGGCAGGGCATGGCGATGACATCCTAGTCTGAGTCTAGGAGGAGCACGGGAAAATGCAGAGCTCTGTTCATGGGTGCCTTATTCTTCAGGGCAGGGCACACAGGTGGGGAAGCGTCCTGGCAAGTGGGACCCTCATGGCTTAGTGGCTCCTGGTCCCTCCGCATTGACACAGCTTAGGGAGCTTGGCCCTGTACCCTTGCTCCTGGAAGCATTCCCCGCACTGCTGCGATGCGGTCTCATGCATTCGTCTGGTCAAGAGCACCGTGAAACCCATGTGTCCATGCATGACTAAGGAGGAGGCCGTCCCTCACAGTCCCTGCAGACCCAAGACATCCCACGCCACAAAACCCGCCCACAGGGGAGAGATCCATGGGTGTGTGAGGGTAGGCACGTATGAGTGGTGGATGGTACTATGGCTTTTTGAGCGGGCTGTGTGAAGGAGGTCTGTGTTCAGCTGTGTGTGTGTGTGTGTGCGTGCGTGTGTGTGTGCTTCCACGTGTGGCCACCTGAGCACGCCTCTGTCCAGGGGACCATGTGTATTTGTTCAGTTTGTGTGAGTTTGCATGTGCACGTGTGTGTGTGGCAAGTGTGCACACCTGTGAACTGAAGACCCTCTGTCTTGGTGTGTGTATTAGGAGAGTGATTTTGCAGGTGAACGGGTGTTGTGTTTGTGACCCCACGTGTGTGTGCCACTGTGTCGGGGCGCTGCATGTTTATGGGTTGCGTGTTTGCATGCCCATGTATGTGTTGGTGTGTGTGGCCAAATGTGCATGACTGGGTGCCACATGTGAGTTGGTGGAAGTTACCTGTGTGTGCACTTGCACATGGATGGGCTTGTGTGTGTGTGTGTGCGTGCACGGCCAACTGCACATACCTGTGTGTGGGCAGCATGTGTGTTTCTATTTCATGTGTGTGCGTCTTTACATGTGTGCATGTGTGTGTGTGTGTGTGTGTGGCCATGTGTGCATGCCTATGTGCAGGTGACAGTGTGTGCTTCCCAGTGTTGTGTGAGTATGTGTTTGTGTTTGTGTTTCTTGTGCTCGTCAGTGTCTGTTCATGTAAAATGTGCATGCTTGTGCACTGGAGATCATTTGTGTTGGGTTTGTATTTCCTGAGTGTGTCTTTGCCCGTGCACTGTGGACTGTGTTTGTGCAGCCAAGTGTGCATGCCTGTGTGCGGGGACTGTGTGTGTGTAGCGTGGTGTGTGTTTCCCAGTGTACGTGGACGTGTGTGTGCATGTGAGCAAAAATCTGCATGGCTGTGTGTGCTAGTCCATGGGTGTATGTCATGTGTGTGTGTTTTCAGGCGCACCTGGGTGTGTGACTTTCTGCGGGGCTACATATGTATGGACGTGTGCCAGAGACCTTCCGTGTGAGGTTTGTGTGTAGGTGTGCTTGCATGCACAAGGGTGTCTGTTGTGTGTCTGTGTTTGCAGGCCTTTGTGTGATTGTGTGTGTGGGTGTAGTGGGGGCGATGTGTGCACACATCTGTAGCCACCTGCTCATATCTCAATTTTGTAGACTGTGTGCATGCTTGGTGGGTGTCTGTTGTCTTAGCACGTGCGTGTGTATTTGGGTGATTATTTGAGCAAACTTGTGTCCAAAAACACGTGTGAGTGTGTACACGTTGCATGTATAAGTCTTGGCATGAGCTCGTGTGTGTGTGCGTGTCTGTGGGTGCGGGTCCAGCGGTGTATGACTGTGTACTGACAACCGTGTGTGTTCCTTGAGTGTCTGTGTGCTGTAGCGGCCATATGTTTGTGTGTGTGTGTTTGTGTGTGTGTGTGTGTGTGTGTGTGTGTGTTTCCAGGGCCCATTGTGTATTCTTCTGTACTGGAGAAGGTTTTTGCAAGTTGTGGGTGTGGGACTATATGTGGAAATGTGTGTGTGTGCATTGGGAATGTGAGCGCATATGCCAGTGAGCCATTGACTTTGCATGGAGTGCATGGGTGAGTATTTGCGTAAGCAAGTCCGTGTGTGTGTGTGTTGGTGTGGATCAATGTGCATTCTTGTGTGACGCAGACCATGTGTTTTTTTTCCCTGTGGTTATCCTGAGGGCAGGTGTGTGTGCATGTGTCTCAGTGAGGAACAGTTGTGTACGCATATATGCCTAAATCCATGTGTATATGTTGTGTGTGTGTTTGTGTGAGTTCTATGGAGGAGGGGTGTGTGATAGTGCTGGGTCACACGTGTATGGCTGTGCCAGGGATATTCTGTGGGTGTTGTGCGTGTTTTCGCAAGCGCAGCTGTGTGTTTGCACGGGCAAGTGGGCATGCCTTTGTGCAGGACGCGTGTGTTTGTGTGTTATGTGATCTGAGTGTGTGTGCATGCACAAGTGTGCGATTAAGTGGGTGTGTGCAGCCGCATCCATGCCGGTGGGCCGCAGATTGTGTGCATGTGTGTGTGTGCGTGTACATCTGTGGGAGAGAGAGAGAGAGAGAGAGAGCGGAACCTGTCTGCATTGGCTTGTGTTTGCATGTGCGCCTGCAGCCATCTTCTTTCCCGTGTGTCAAGCCCGGGTGTGTGGGTGTGTGTCGTGTGTGTGTGTATGCAGGAGCTCATGTGTGTGTTGCATGTCTCTGTGTGTTTCCAGTCGTGTGATTGTGAGAGTGTGTGGCCACTGGCGTATGCCTGTGTGTGGAGACCGTATGCGTGTGTGTCTTGTGTCCACATGTTTGCATGTGCACACGTGTGTATATGTGCGTGTGTAGGCCCCAGTCAGAAAAGGAGAGGGACTGCGGGATTTCCAGCTCTGCCGATTATGGAGAAAGGTGCAAGAGGTCAAGTGTAGCCACGTCCCTCCGGACACACAGGCCTCGTGTGCTTTCCGTGTTTCTTCAGAGGTCTGTCTCCTCTGTAGATTCACAGATGCACAAGGGCCAAGGCAAGGAAGGAGGGGTGGGAGTTGTCTGGCGGGTGAGAGGTGTACGACCCATCTGTGCTGCTTGCACGGATGTCCCCGGTTTGGGAAAGAGCTAGGGGTTTCAGTCTCCTTCCGGGCCACATACCTCTTGTCGTGTGGCCCCTCTCATCTTCCCTCCCAGGCAAGGACAATGCCAGATGTCTGTCATTGCACGAATGTCACCCAGGAGTGGGAGTGGACATGGACAGCATCCACATGAAGGACGAAGGTATTGAAACCAAGGTCCAAGACCATGGGGGTGCATATGAAATACATAATGGGGGATATGCGTGGATAACCGGTTGGGGACTATGCCTGTATATATGTGCATATTTCCCCCGACGGAGATGGTGGGGTAGGGGGCGTGCAAGAAGACTCTGCTTGTGGGTGATGCCTGGAAAGACTGGCTTGCATTGGCACCAGACCAACAACCCCAAGCCTAATCTGCTGCCTCGAAACCACACTTGGGCATTCTCTCACCCCATTTGTGGGACAGCTCTGTGGACCTGATTGCCCGGCTAGATGCGCCGCTCACAGTATAACCCGGCTGGCCCAGAGTTAAGTTGAGAATGGATGCGTTCTCCTCTACAGGCCAGATGAGCCAGGAAACCCTTCCTGGGCATTCGTGCTATTGGCAGCTTGCAACACAAGATGTTCCATCTCTGGTGGTGAAGGCGTTCATGCTGCCTTTCCCCTGGGGGCTGTCTTCAGCTCCTAGCCACGTGGCCTTCCAAAGAGTGGGCACTGAGGACACCCTCAACATGCCTTGACTCTCCTTGAAAATACGCAATTTCACGAAACCCTAACGTGTTTGTGTGTGTATGTGTGTGTGTGCCCGGGGCATGGCAGGAGTGTGGACGAGGACTCGCACAGCATCAGAGCGTGACCAGCCACAAGAAGTCGAGGAGGCATTCACTGCTGTGAGAGATGGGTGGATGAGTCTACGTGTTGCTTTGCCTACACAGGACAGAAATAGGGGAAAGGATCACCAGTGGCAGTGGCACTGGAGAGTATCTAGCACGTACCTGAAGGGACGGGAAAGGAGACTTAAACAAGTTAAGAAGGGCTTCGTGTCTGTGTGTGGGTTTGTTCTTGGAGGCAGTACAAGCTCACCGCACATGACTGAGCCAGAGAGTTTGTGTGGGTTACGTGTGTGCGTCTTTGCGTGAGCTCGGCGGTGTGTGTGTTGCTGTGGCTCAGTTTGCATTCCTGTGTGATGCAGACCTTGTGTTTCTGTTCCCTGAGATTCGTGAGGGCAGGTGTGTGTGCGTGTGTGCCTAAGACCGTGTTTATTTGTTGTGGTGTCTCTGCGTGAGTTCTTGGGTTGAGGGGGGGGGTGTGTTTTAGTACCGGGGCAAGCGTCTATGGCTGTGCCATAGACCTTGTGTGAGTGTTCTGCATGTGTTTGGGGCGAAACTGTGCAAAGCTGTGGTCAGAGAACCAGTTGAAGGAGTTAAGACTGGTGTGGTGCCTGCGACTATAGGCCTCCCGTTCATAATTCTGGTGCCACTGGATGGGAGTGGAATGGGCCGGTCCGTACCCTGCTGGAAGATGAGAATGGGAGACGGCGCCAGGTAAAGTTTTGGGTTCGACCCTCCGTGTTGCACCTGCTGCCGCCCATTCAGGCAGCAGCCTCTTACCAGCAGCACTGAGGACATACCCCTTCACAACACCTTCATCCCGGAAGTAGGGGTTTATTTCGAAAGAAGAGCAGGATCTTGCAGCAATCACGGGGAAACCTGAGTTCCTCCACCTGCCGGGTGGCAGACTGGAGGAGACGGGGGTGAAATGTCTGACCAGCAGACCCTCCCCGTTCTGATTTTGGGGCTGGATCTCTTCGGCACGCTCCCCTCTCCCGTTCCCCGCCCCGGTCTCAGTCTGCCACGCCAGACCTTCAAATCCGTCATGTAGCCAAGGTGGCCTTCATCTTGCTTCCTGATCACGGCTGACATCTGGGGGTGGTTCACAAACTGCTGTGAGTCTAGGACCCTCCGAGGGCTGGAGATGAAAGAGCTACAACAACAGAGGAAGTCTGGACAGCAGCCGGGCACCGCCCCCCCTCTGCTTCCCGATCGCACGCCCCCACAAGGGCTGCATCAAGACCCGCTCACTGGGCCCCCGCACGGAATCCTGTAGATCTCAACACTCACACAGGAAGCGGTGCATCCTCAGGGAAACCGCTCCCGCCCCACACCGCCCTCCGCAGGCCATACTCATGTCCTGACAGCCAGACACAACCAGTTCATCTCCAGACAAGCACACGTTCCTGCCTCAGGCTGACCAGGTGGGCACTCACAACCATGCGCCTGCCTTGAAACCCCAAGGGGAACTCGAGCTTTGCCTGGAGTCGTTTTGAGGAAAGACGCCCTGCCGCGGCTCCCAATTCCTAATTCTGAGCTGGAAAGCTGCTCCTAATCCCCCACTGGACTTCCAGTGCCTTGTGTGAAATCAAGGGCACCCTGAGGCCCCCAGCCCCCACTCCCCCCCAGAACGAGGATGTCGAGGCTGTCGGGATCACCAGGGCATGAGTGTGGCCACCACACCCCGGCGTGGCTGGGGGTGTGTCTGCGGGTCTGGGGGTTCACCAACCGCTGTATTTTGATACTCATCGTCCCCCTCCCTTCGGTTCCTCTTGCTCTAGCCCGGCAACATCGGGATCCCTCCATGACAGCGTCAAGGATACAGCCTTGGCCCAGAAGCAAGGGATGCCCCGCATAAGGGCGCTTCGGTGTTCCAGGGGACGCTGCCGCCTCCGACAAAACCTGAGCCTGAGCCCAGAGTAGGACCTGCTGGCTTGTTTATTCACGGGCTCCAGCTCTGACTGCAGGGCCTCTAGAGCCTCGAGCGAGGACAGGATCGGACCCCGCCGCCCCTCTGGCTGTTCTTCCCCTTTCTGCTTCTCCTGCAGCTCCTGCGCCCCTTCTTCCTCCTTCTGGCCCTCCTCCCTCTGGTCCTCGTGCTCAGCCTCCTCCTCAGCCTCTTGAGCCTCCTCTCCCTCCTCAGGCTCCTCGCACTCCCCAGCCTCCTCTGCCTCAGCCACCTCCTCTCCAACATGCTCCTCCTTAGCCTCCTCCACCTCAGCCTCTTCCGCAACAGCCTGCTCCTCAGCCTGTTCCTCCCCCTCCTCTTCCTCAGCCTCTTCAGGCCCCTCCACCTCCTCCTCTTCCTCGGGCTTCTCCTCCTCCCTTGGATCCTGCTCAGCCTCCTCAGCCTCCTCCTTCTCAGCATCCTCAGCCTCCCCTCCTCCACCCTGTCCACATCCTCCTCCTCCTCCCCCTGCTCCTGCTCAGCCTCTACAGCCTCCTCGCCCTCTTCCTCCACAGCCTTGTCAGCCTCCTCCCCCTCCTCCTCCTCCTCACACTCTTCTTCCTCACCATCCCCCTCCCCCTCCTCCTTGGACTCCTCACCTCCCTAGACTCGTCTTCCTCCTCCGTGTCAGCCTCGTCTACCTCCTCCGCGGCCTCCTCCGTGGCCTCCTCGTCCTCTCCGTCCTCCCCCTCCAACACGGCCAGTTGCAGCACCAACCTTAGGTCACCCCCCACTAGCCCCAGCTCCTCCACCAGGATGGCATCCTCGCTCTCCCATCGCTCCTCCCCTTCCCGCACAGCCTCGGCTGCCATCCCCACACCTAGGGCCTCCAACGCGGCGTACGTAGCCCGGGGGCCTCTATCCCCGTGCACAGCTGCCTCTTGAACGGCCCCTTTCCCGACTGAGGCGGGTCCAGGATTCTGGCGACCGACCCGACTCCGCCGGGCACCGCGTCAACACCACAGGGCCCTGCCTCGCTGTGGCAGCTGCGGTGGGAGGGGCTGGATATGTGAGCGCAGACTCCGCAGGCGGCACGGCAAATGGAGCTCTGGCTCCCATGGACGGCGACCGATAGCAGTCTCCACCCGGAGGACGCTGGACTCGGGGAAGAATGCACCCTAAGGCCTGGGGCCAGGTGTCCAAGGGGCAGAGGTGGCTGGGGCACGTATTCGGCCTAGGCGGGATAGAGTCCACGAACCACCTCCAGGACGCGGGACGGCCGTCGCGTCCAACCAGTGGCACGGCGGGGGGCGTGTCCTCCCGCAACCCTGCCCCTCGACCCCACCTGAGCCCGACAGCCATGCTTGGAGCCTGCCAGCGCGCCTCCTCCGGGGTGGCCTCACCTCCTTCGGGTTCACAGCCTCACCGAAACCCTCTCTCACCCCCATGCCTCCCGCGAAACACCACCCCTAGCCTAGCCCCCTGCCCCCGCCACCCGCGGCCTCGTCGGGCACGCCCTCTGCCTGGATTTTGTACCGACAATGCGAAGCTGTCCCTCGCCCTTCCCGAAGAGACTCATGTAAGACTCAGGACACTGTGTGCTCCTCCAGGAAGCCTGGTCCAGTGTGCGTGGGAATGGTCAGCCCAGGCCCTGAAGTATTCATAGTGCCATTTCTGGAGACAGAGGCCCAGAAGCCATCTGCCTCCTCAGGGGAAATGTGCGGCAACAGTTTGTCCCAGCGCATGCCCTCTGCTGGTCAGAAGAAAACGACGAAGAGTGCTCTGTCCATGGGTCCGCCTTTCCCGACCTCATGGCCTCCTCCCCGTCCTCATCCATAACCTCCTCCACCTCAGCCTCGTCCCCCGTCCTCCTCTCTGACTTTGTCTCCCGGCGCTCTTTTTCTGACCCCTGTTCCCACACGGCCACTGGAACCTAAAGGCTTCCGCACAGAAAATGCAGATGCGTCTCGGAGCATCTCTTTTCTCAGGAAATCAAAGCCCTCTGCCCCTCAGCGACCGGCAGCCAGGCCGGTGACCCTCAAAAATGTGCCAGGCTGGGTGCCCACACAAACAAACACTCACAGAGACACGCAGTGTGTTTGGCATGGAGGACAGAGGGAGGCATGCCTTTCCCGGAGCCAAGAATATACAGCAAATGGGACCTAGATGCCCTTCCCTGAAGAGGAAGTCTGGGCCAACCCTCTGGGTAGGGCGGCAGATGGATGCTGTCCGGCGGCTCGGTGACCACAGTGCCCACTCTTTGGAAGGTCAGGCGGCAAGGAGCTGAGGATGACACCCAGGCGACAGGCAGCAGGAACGCCCGCCCCACCAGAGACGGAGCGTCCTGCGTTGCATTCTGCAAATAGCACACACACCCGGGCAGATTTGTGCTCACCTGCAAAAACACGTCCACGTACACTGGGAAAGACACACACCACGGGACACACACACGGTCCCCGCACACTGGCATGCACACTTGGCCACACAAACACTTCACCGTGCACCGGCAAAGACACAATCAGGAAATAAACACCCAACACATATGATCTCCAGCGCAAAGGCATGCACACTTGACTGGAACACACACTGACATGCACAAGAAACACACAAACACACACTCTCACAACACTGAGAAGCACACACTCACAGGCACACAGGCACGAACACATGACCGCACAGATACACATATACGCACACATGTGAAGACGCATACACATGGAATGGAAACACACATGGTGCCCGTACACAGGTATGTGTAGTGGGCCACACAAGCGGGGGCACACACACACACACAAACACACACACTCAGGCAACACCCACCTACTCACAAGGTCTGTGGCACACAAATATGCACAGTGGCCTCACACACCAACACATACGTAGGCATGCACACAACAAACATAAACACCCACCGTCCCTACACAGTGCCCCACACATGTGGCTTCACAAACAGAACACTCGGTCACCTGCAAAACTCTCTCCCGGTACACACACCAAGACAGAGTGGCTTTGGTCCACAGGCATGCACACTTGCCACACACGCACGTGTACATTCAACCTCACACACACCGCACAAACACACACGATCCACAGGAGAGGGGCATGCTCAGGTGGCCGCACGTACAAGCTCACACACATGCACGCACGCACACACACACAGAGCTAAACGCAGACCTCCCTCACACAGCGCCCTCACTAACCCGCAGTGCCTTCCACCACTCACACATGCCTTCCCTCACACGTCCTTGGAACTATCCCCTGTGGTCGGGATTCGAGGCTCAGGAAGGACTGGGTCCGCAGGGACCGCAAGGGATGGCCTCCTTAGTCCTCCTGGGACACGTAGGTTTTGTGGTGCAACAACCAGAGGCAGGCAGGGAGCACATCACAGCCGTGCGGTGCATGCTTGCAGGATTAAGGGAACTGGGCCAAGCTCCTTAAGCGGTGTCAATGTCGCGGGACCGGGAGCCACCAGGTCACGAGGGCCCGCTTGCCAGGACACTTCCCCACCTGTTTCTGAGTCCTGAAGAATAAAGCACCCATGAGGAGAACTCTGCCTTTTCCCGTTGTCCTCCTAGACCCTGCCTAGGAGATCCTCATGCCATGCCCTCCCCTCCCCTGCACCCATGCTGAACATCACCGCCATTCATACAAGCCCACATTTCGAGAGATGGAGGGTCACCCCCAGGCAGACTGCCTCCTTCCATGTCCTGGCTCCAAGGACAAACACACACAGACGTAAAGTGCTTCTTAATTTGTTTATGTCACTCTCGCCATCCTTTCAGATACGTGCTGGATACTCTCCAGAGCTCGACTGGTGATCCTTTCCCCCATTTCAGTCCTGTGCAGGGAAAGCACCACGTAGCCTCGTCCACAAATCTCTCACAGCGGTGAACGGTTCTCCTCTTCTTGTGGTTGGTCATACTCTGATGCTCTGCGATGTCCACGTCCACACAGCTGCTGTGCCCCGGGGGCACACACTCACACACACACACTCACACACACACACACACACACACGTTAGGGATTCGCTGAAATGCATAATGCAAAGGGTAGCCAGGTGGGTTGAGGGTGTCCTCTGTCCTCGTGGGATCCCTGTTCCTCCTCCCCTAGAGACCCAGGAGCCTCCAGCCCACAGCCCAGTGCCATTCCCAAGTATGGCCATGTGGCTGTGGGAGGCCCCGGGGTGGTCGGGAACACGGAGGGAAGTGGGGAATTCGTGGCATAGGAGCGGGTTGGGACAAGGGAGCCCCACTCCCAAGACTGGTAGGTCATTCCCAACAGAACAAGCGGCCGGAATCCTGACAGAGGAGCCGAACGGGCATGGCTGACAGTTCCGAGAAACGGGGTAGATACCGTTCTCCTCTCCCGAGTGACCAGGGAAGCTCTGGCAGCCAGCCTGGCGGGCCTGAACTTGCCGATTTGGACGCAACCCCCTGGATGTGTGCTGAGTTCCCCCAGGTTCACTTCTCACCCTGCCAACCGCTCCCTTGGCCAGCTGGGGCCAAGGCTCCTCCGAGCCTCAGGTTCCCACCATGAAACTGCCTGTCCCCAGGCACCTTCCACACACAAACATCAGGACCCAACCCCCTGGCTCCTCACTGAAAGGCCCTCTTCTCAGCTCATGACCTTCGGGTGTATTCCTGCCGTGGGTAGTACTCCAAGGGATCGGGCTAACGGTCCTCGATGATGACCTGGTAGGGGAAACCGGTCAGCTGAGTATGACGCCCTGGCCCTCCTCCCAAGCAGCAGGCGCTTGGACATCACTCCGGCTGATGAAGGACGCAGCGCCCCACCTCGGCGATCCTGTTAGACCCTGGGCCGTATGGGTCCCACAACCAGCTGAAGAAGTTACGGCTGCTGGTGTCATGCCTGAAGCTGGCAGCTCAACCTTCATAGCCACAGGACCACCAGAGTGGAGTGGAAGGAACTGCCCTCGATCCTGCAGGAAGGGTAAATTTAGGAGATGCTCCTCACAGCCTGGACCCACGCTCCATTTCCTTCTCTCCCTCCCAACCTCCCAGGCTCTCTCCATCCTGGGACCGGTCCCGCCCCCACGCGGGGACCTCGCACTTCTCCCCTCCCGCTCCCAAGTGCCCCCCTGCCTGCCCGCAGCATCCAGGAAGCTCAAGCCCACTCCTACCGGCAATGCTCAACCAATACACCTTAGCGATCACTTTGATTTGGAAGTAGGGTCTGCTCCCAAAGGAAAACATCAACCTGCAGCGGTAAGTGGGACGGCCTAGTTACTCCCCCGGCCCCGACGAAGAACGAGGAGGGGAAGGTGGAACGTGTCTTCTAGGGGTCCCGTGCTGCGTGCCTGGGTGCAGCACTGAACGACTTTGACGGGGCCCATCCTGCTCAAACACCAATCCAACCGGACCTCTACCAGCCTCCATCTCCCAGGACTCACCTACAAATTGCTCATGTAGCTGAGCGTGAGAATGTCCTGGTCACCTGTCATGGCTGATATCTTGGGGTGATTCAGGATCTGCCTTGGGTCAAGGAGCCTCACTGGCACGTGCTACAGAAGGAGAGCCAGGAGCGACCCAGCCCTTCCCGGGTGAGAGTGAGTGAACCGAACATGCAAAATTGCAGAAACACCAGGCAATGCCACCCTCCCAACAACTTCAGCTCCTGCACTTTCTTCCCACCTGCTCCACCTTGGGGTGTCCCTTGGCTTCCAGCACCTCTGAGGCTGCCTGCACCCAACAGGGCAAGGCAGAGGGCCTGATTGCTCTCCGTTCCCAAATTTCCCTGGCCTATGAGTGTGCCTGGCAGGCAGTCAGAGCTTTGGATGCCTGGATGTGCGCCGTCTCACGTTGATGGCTGTGTTTGCTTGTGTGTTTCCCTGAAGCCCCGTGGCTTTGGGGGCCTCCTGTGCCCAGGGAAGGGCCGCTCGTCTCACCCGGGTCATGGCTGTGCACCCACGGCCCAAAGGGTGGTCCTGGCAGAGTCAACAAGAGAGGGAGGGAAAGGAGTAGATGGGGGCGGGAGGGAAAGTAAAAGACAGGGACCGAGAGACCCCACACCGGGAGGAACGGACACAGCGGGAGGGCAGAGAGGACAGAGCGAAGGGCCGGGTGAGGACACAGAGGGGGGGAGACTGGCAGGGAGGAAAGGTTCGTGTAGGCGCCTGGGCCTGGGGCCCCGGCCTGGCTGTGTGGGGCCTGTGGAGACAGAGTTTGCAGCACCCCGGCAGCGCCGTGTCTGGGTTCCCGCGGTCTGCCGAAGCGAGGCGGCCCGCTGACTGACTTGGCGACCCGCGTGCAGGCGATATTGTAGGTCTGCCCTGAACTCTTTGGAAAACCACGCGGGCTCTGAAAGACAGGGAATGGTGGTGGGCAGCCTCTTGGACTGCCGCATGTACCCAGCAAATATTTCTTTCCAATATCTGCTCTGAGCCAAGGGTGCTTTGGGCTACACTATTGTTGTAGGGTGTTGACCCTTGCTCCCTGAAGTCCGCCAGTCTGTTGGGCGTGCTGTAGCCCCAAAGTTTTGGCCCACACCTTTTGCTCAGACATGGTCTGGACAGGTCTCAGCCCCTGCTTTTCACCCCCTCCCCGCCCTGCACCTCCCCACCCTCCTATGCTGTGTATTATAGGGATCGTGGGCCCACACCACCTGGGGCCTGGGCGTGGGTGGCAGAGCCCTTCTCCCAGGGCTCATGACCCTGGGAGTGGCTCTGCTTCTGCCCTCCTCCCGGTGCTCCACCACAGCAGCCACGCCCCACCACCTGGAGGAAGGATGCGGCCTGGCCGCAGACGCCAGGTATTCACTGGGTGATGGCCCCCCGCGAGCCAGGTGAGAACTTCGCTTCTGATTCACCTTCGATTGAGCCACAAGCAGGCCCTGGTAGCTTGGGCATCCACTTACTTGAGCGCTAACAGAGCAACAGCCAGTGTGGCAATTGGGGCCCCGGGTGTCTTGGGACCCAGCACTGGCTCCTCCTGCAGAAGCTCTTGCACCTTCTCGTCCTGCTAGGCTCAGTCCACCTCCTCATCTTCCGCCGCCACGACTTACACCACCGCCAAGATATCCTCCAGCACGACGACCAACTCCTCCCCTGGGCTGGTCTCAACTCTGCGCTGCCGGGCCTCAAACTCCTTCACAGCCTGTGCCGCCATCCCCCCTCAACTGGGGCCTGCAGCACCCCCGCCTCAACGGAGGCGCCTGCCTCCCCGTGGACCCCGGCTCCTAACGGCCCCCTCTGCAGTCTCAGCTGGTCCAGGATTCTGGGGCATCCCCGGGTCCCCGGATCATGTCTCGCTCTCCATTTAGACATGGAGCATATCGTTGGGACCGAGCCGCGGCAGCGGCAGAAGGAATGAGATTTAGGTGTGGATACGCGGCTCCCTCGAGCAGCCAGCATGTGGAGATCCTGTGCTCAGGGCTAGACGCGGGCACCTTTGAAGGCCGTGCACCTGAGGGATACAGCACACAATGGTTTGGGCTCAGGTGGCTTCTGGGTTGTGGGGGCGTAGACTCCCGGCTCGCTGCCTTGGCTGGATGGGACGCCATGGCCATGATGCTGTCCCGAGGCCGGGAACACCCATTGGCAAGGCTGTGGTCGGGGCCTTACCCACCCCGCCCCTCGGCCCAGGAGGAGCCAGCCATTCAGCGAGGGAGCCCGCCCTTGTGCCCAACGGAACATCCCTCACACATCCCACCTACGCCGCACTAACACCCCCACCCATACAGCCTGCGTGAAACGCACCCACGACCCTGTAGGGCACGCCATCTGCTTGTTATTTGTACCGACAATGCGACGCTGTCCCTCGCCCTTCGGAAATAGACTACTCTAAGACTGAGGAAAACGTGTGCACCATCGGGAAGTCTGGTCCAGTGTGCATGGAATTGGTCAGCCCAGGCCCTGGATAATTCATAGTGTGATCCCAGGACACAGAGGCCCCGAAGCTGTCTGTCTCCCAGGGGGAAATATGAGGCTACCCTTTGTCCCAGTGTATGTCCATTGCTGGTCAGGAGGAGAGCGACAAAGAGTTCTCTGGCCCATGGTCTGCCTGTCCTTTCCTCACGCTCTCCTCTCCATCCGCCTCTCGGATTTCTTTTCCGGCGCTCTTTCTCTAACCCCTCTGGCCACATGACCTCTGGAACCTAAAGGCTTCCAGAAAAGAAGATGCAGATGCGTCTCTGAGCATCTCCTTTCCCAGGAATTCAAAGCCCTCTCCCTCGCTGGGACCGGTAGCCAGGCCGGTGAGCCTCGAAAAGGTGCCATGCTGGGTGCGACACAAACCCAAGCTCACACGCTCACAAACACACGCAGTGTGTTTGGCATGGAGCACAGCGGGACGCATACATTTCCTGGAGCCGACAATACAGCCACGGATCCAGGTGGCCCTCCCTGAAGACAAAGTCTGGGCAAACCTTTGGAGAGGGTGGCAGGTGGATGCTGTCCACCGGCTCGGTGACCTCAGTGCCCACTCTTTGGAAGACGACGTGGCAAGGAGCTGAGTACGGCATCCAGGGAACAGGCAGCACAAAGGCCTTCACCACCAGCGACAGCGCCTCTGTGTTGCCCGCCTCTAGGCTTGGTCCCAGATCTCCCCCTACCGGCTGCTTACCAGAGACGCATGCTCACACCTCCAGCTCACTCCCTCTGCCGCTGCTGTGGCTCCATACTGAGATTGGCTCCACATCCAAATGGGCAGCGATGCGTGGTCCAGGTACACCGGCGCTGCCCCGGAATCCTGGTCCAAGGTAGTCCGCAGAGGGGGCCTTGAAGAGGCGGGGACCCACGGGGAGCCAGGCACCTCGGGTGAGGAGTAGGTGCCGGAGGCCCTAGGTGTGCAGCGTTGAGGCGCAGGCTGTGCAGGACGCTGAGGCCTGGATGCATAGAGGTGAGGCGAGCCCAGGGTAGGATTTGGTCGTCTGGTGGAGGATATCATGGTGATGGTGCAGGTTGTGGCAGCGGAAGACCAGGAGGTGGAGCGAGCCGAGCAAGACGAAAATCTGCCTGACCTGCCACAGGAAGAGCGAGTGCCTGGTCCAAGATAGCCGGGGACCCACTTGCCACACTGGGCGTTGCTCTGTTAGCGCTGGGCTCACTGGATGCCCAAGCTACAAGGGCCCACGTGCGGCTCCATCGCAGGATGAATGAGAAGTGAAGTTCTCAACTGGCTTGGCAGAGGGCCATCATCCTGTACATCCCCAGCTTCTGGGCCCCGGCCTTATCCTCCGTCCGGATGGTGTGGCTTGGCTGCTGTGGAGAAACAACGGGAGGAGGGCAGGAGCAGAGACACGGCCAGGGCCATGAGCCCTGGGCGGAAGGGCACGGCCCTCCACCACCAGGCACCCAGTGGTGTGGGCCCACGATCCCTATAATTCAGAGCAAATGAGGGCGGCCTGGCCCACGGCGGGGTGGGGGTGAGAACGTAGGATCTGAGACCTGTCCAGACCGTGTCTGAGCAGAAATTGTGGGCCAAAGGTTTGGGGCTGCAGCACTCCCAACAGCCTTACGGGCTTTAGGGAACACGGGCCAATACCCAACACCAAGTAGTGTAGCCCAATGCACACTTGGCTCAGAGCAGATATTGGAAGGAAAAGTTTGATGGGTACCTGGCCAGGCGGAGAGGCTGCCTGCCCCCGTCCCTGCCCTTCAGAGCCTGCGTAGTTTTCCAAAGTGTTCAGGGCAGACCCACTCTCTCGTCCGCACGCAGGTTGCCAAGTCTGTCAGCGGGCCGCCTCGCTTCAGCAGACTGCGGGAACGCAGACACGAGGCTGTCCGGGTGCTTCAAACTCTGTCTCTACATACCCTACGCACCCAGGTTGATGTCGCAGGTGCAGGCGCCTACACTTGCCTTTCCTCCCTCCCCTTCTCGCCCCCTCTGTGTCCTCGCTCGGCCTCTCCCTCTGTCCTCACTGCCCTCCCCCTCTGTCCCTTCCTCCCGGTGTGGGGTCTCTCTGTCCCTCTCTCTCTTTTGCGTTCCCTCCTTCCCCCACCTACCCCTTTCCCTCCCCCTCTCACGGACTCAGCCAGTATCACCCTTTGCGCCTTGGGTGTGCAGCCGTGCTTCAGGTGAGGCAAGCGGACCCTTCCTGGGCACAGGAGGCCCCTCAATGTCACGGGGCTTCAGGCAAACACACAAGCAAACAGCCGTCAATGTGGGAAAGATCACATCCAGCCATCCAAAGCTGTAAGTGCCTGCCAGTCGCATGGACCAGACAGGGAAACGTGGGACAGGAGAGCATTTAAGCCCTCAACAGTGCCCTGTCAGCCGCAGGCAGCCTCAGAGGTGCTGGAAGCCAAAGGACTCCCCAGGGTGGAGCAGGTGGGAAGAAAGGGCAGGGACTGACGAGGCAGGGAGGGCAGCAGTGCCTGGAGTTTCTGCACTTTTGCACGTTCGGGTCACGTGCTCTCGGCCGGGAATGTCCAGGGGTCTCCTGGCTCTCCTTTCGTAGCTCGTGCCGGCGAACCTCCTTGACACAAGGCAGATCCTGCAACACCCCAAGATATCAGCCGTGACGGGTGACCAGGACAGACACGTGCTCAGCTACATGACCAATTTGGAGGTCAGTCCTGGGAGACGGAGGGTAGTGGAGGCTCGGCAGGAGTGGGGTATGAGTAGCAGGGGCCTGGCAAAGCATTTCATTGCCGCAGCCAGGCAAGCAGCTCGGGACACCCAAAGACACGTTCCCCCTTCCCCTCCTCTTTCGTCGGTGGGGGAGTTGGAAGAAATGGGCCGACACAAGTACAGCTGAAGGTTGATGCTTTCCTTTCGGAGCAACCCCTACTTCCAGAAAAAAGTGACCGTTAAGGTGTATCGGCTTAGCATTGCTGGGAGGAGTGGACTTGATTTTCGGGGATGCTGAGGTCGAGCAGGGGGGCACTTGGGAATGGGAGGGTATATGCGCGCGGTCTCCAGCTTAGGGGCGAATTCAGGCCAAGGAGGGAGAGGTGCTGGGTGGTTGAGAGGGAGAGACGATGAGAGGGCGTGGGTCCTGGGCCGTGGAGAGCCTCTCCAAAAATTTCCCTTCCTGTAGGGTGGCGGGGTGTCTCGTTCCACTCCAGTCCAGTGGTTCTAAGACTATGAAGGTGGGGCTGCCAGTTGCAGGCACTACTCAACCAGCCTTAACCTCTTCAACTGTTTGTGTGACCCCAGCTTCCTAGGGTCTAACAGGAGTGTCGAAGTGGTGCCCTTTGGCCTTCGTCAGCCCTAGTGATGCCTGAGCCCCAGCTTACTGGGAAGGGGGTCTGGACACTGTGTAGAGCTGCCCTGTTTCCCCTACTAGGTATTCATCGAGGACCTGTGGCCCAATCCCCACTGTACTAACCGAGACAGGGAGGCAGCCAAAAGGAATGACCTGAGAGGAGCGCCTGTCGGTGAGGAGACAGGGGAGCTGGGCCCTGACGTGCGCGTGTGTGTGTGTGTGTGTGTGTGTGTGTGTGTGTGTGTGGAAGGTAACGCGGGTGAGGCGGATTAGTGTTGGGGAAACTGATGTTCAGTGGAGCCTTGGCCCCAGCTGGCCCAGGGAGCGTGTGGCAGGGTGAGAAGGGAACCTGGGGGAAGTCAGGCACACGTTCAGGGAGGTCCATCCACACGGGCAAGTTCAGGCACGTCAGGCTGGCAGCTGGAATGTCCCAGGTCAATCGGGAGAGGCGATGCATCTCCACCCTGTTTCTTGAAACTGTCACCCGTGCCTTTCGGCCCCTGTGTCAGGACTCCTGCTGTTGTTCATTTGGGGATGGCCTGCCAGTCTTTGGGAGTGGCGCTCTCTTGGCCATCCCGCCCTTTGCTGATTCCCCCACGTTACTCCATGTTCCCGACCACCCCGTGGCCTCCCACAGCCACATGGCCTTTCTTGGAAATGGCACTGGGACGTGGGCTGGAGGCTCCTAAGTCTCCAGGGGAGGAGGGACAGGTTTCCTATGAGGACAGAGGAGACCCTCAACCCACATTGGCTAACCTTGGCATTATGCAATTTCACGAATTCCCAACGGGTGTGTGTGTGTGTGTGTGTGTGTGCGTGTGTGTGCGCCCAGGCCCGACGGCTGTGTGGACGTGGACGCGGCAGAGCATCAGAGTCTGGACAACCACAAGAATTCCAGGAGGCGGTCACCCCTCTGAGAACTTTGTGGACGTGTCTCCTAGGTGCTTTGCCTGCACAGGACAGAAATGGGGGAACAGATCACCAGTTGCAGCTCTGAGAGTATCCAGAATGGATCTGAATGGACGGGAAAGGAGACATAAACAAGTTAAGAAGGGCTTTGCGTCTGCATGTGGGTTTGTCCTTTGAGCCAGGACATGGCGAGGAGGCAGTCTGCCTGGTGGGACCCTTCAGCCCCTGACGTGTGGGATTGCCTGTGTGCCGGTGATGTTCAGCATGGGGGCAGGGCAGGGCAGGGCATGAGGACACCCGAGGGAGGCTCTTCGGAGGAGGGCGGAAAAGGCAGACTACTGTTCATGGGTGCCTTATTCTTCAGGGCCGGGAAAACAGCTGGGAAGGGTCCTGGCGAGTGGGGCCCCCGCGGCCTGGTGCTTCCGGGTCCCGGCCTGCTGACACCGCTTAGGGAGCTTGGTCCAGTACCCTGGATGCGGGCCCTGCCCTGCTGTGGTGCGCTCCCATGCATGCGTCCTGTCAGGAGCACCGCAAACCCAAGTGTCCCGCCAGGACGAAGGATGAGGCCATTCCTCACCGTACCGACAGACACTCGCCGTCCCATCCGCAAAACCCGCCCACAGGGGACAGTTCCAAAGACGTGTGAAGGAAGGTAGGTGTGAGTGGTGGAAGGCACTGCGGCTTTGTAATTGGGCTGTGTGTGAGGGGAGTCTGCGTCCGGCTGTGTGTGTGTGTGTGTGTGTGTGTGTGTGTGTGCGTGTGCCTGTGTGTGTGTGTGCCTGCGTGTGCAACCACCTGAGCATGCCTCTGTGCCAGGGATCATTTTGTTTGTGCGGTGTGTGTGAATTTCATGTGCACGTGAGTGTGGCAAGAGCGCATGCCTGTGGATCGGAGATCAGGTGTCTTGGCGTGTGTATCTGGAGGGCCTGTTTGCCTGTACACGGGTGTGTATTTGTGAGACCATGTGTCTGTGCCACTCTGTCGGGACCCTGGGTTTTATGTGTTGCGTGTATGCTCGCCCACATTTGTGTTCGTGTGTGTGGCCAAGTGTGCATGATTGTGTGCCACAGAACTTGGGATTTGGTGTGTGTTCCCTGAGTGTGTTTATGCATATGGATGGGCCTCTGTGTGTGTGTGCACGTCTGCGGCCAATTGCACATACCAGTGTGCGGACATCGTGTGTGTTACTCTTTCCTGTGTGTGCGTGTTTGCCTGCGTGCGTATGTGTGTATGTGTGTTGCCATGAGTGCGTGCCTGTGTGCCGGTGATAGTGTGTGCTCCCCAGGGCTGTGTGAGTTTCTGTTTGTGTGTGTTTCTTGTGTACGTCAGTGTGTCTTCCTGTCAAGCAGGCATGCCTGTGCACTGGAGATCATATGTTTTGTGTACGTGTTTCCTGAATGTGTCTTTGCCGAGGCTGGGTGGTCTGTGTCTCCTCCCCCTCTCTCTCCACAGGCTTGTCAGCCTCCTACCCCTCCTCCTTTCCTCAGCCCCCTCTTGCTCACCATCCCTCTCCCCCACCTCCTCTGACTCCTCTACCTCCCTAGCCTCATCTACCCCCTCCGTGTCCTCCTCGTCCTCCTCATCCTCTCCTTCCTCCGTCTCGAACATGGCAAGTGAGCAGCACCAACCTTAATTCGGCCACCACTAGCCCCAGCTCCACCACCAGGATGGCACCCTCTCTCTCCCATCGCTCCTCCCCTTCCCGCACAACCCCGTCCGCCAGCCCCACACCTAGGGCCTTCAGCATCCCCGGGGCTCCCCGGGGACCTCTATCCCCGCACACAGCTGCCTCGTGAACGGCCCCTTCCCCGACGGAGGCGGGTCCAGGATCCTGGGGACCACCAGCCTCCCCGACCCCGCCTCGCCACCCCCGGTCACTGCCTCGCCGGGGCAGCTGCGGAGGGAAGGGCTGGAGGTGTGAGCGCAGGCTTCTGCAAGCGGCTCAGCAAGGAGAGCTCTGACACCCACGGACGGCGACTGATTGCAGTCTTGTCCCGGAGGACGCCAGACTCTGGGACGCATGTGCACAAGGGCCTGGGGACAGGTGTCCAAGGGGTAGAGGTGGCCGGGGCTCGCACGCGGCCATGGCGGGATGGAGTCCCCGAGCCACGCCTAGGACGCGGGCCGGCCCTCCGATCCAACCAGTGGCAAGGTGTTGGGCATGCCCGCCCACGGCCCTGCCCATCGCCCCCACCAGAGCCAGCCAGCCATCCAGGGAGCCTGCCTGTGCGCCTCCTCCAGGGTTGGTTCGGGATCCCAGCAGCACCGAACCTCCCGTCCCACCCCCACGCTCCCCCGCCAGCACCTCCCACACACCACCCCCCAGCCACTGCCCCCTCCCGCATCCTCGTCGGGTGCGCCCTCTGCCTGGAGTTTTGTACCGACAATTCAAAGGTGTCCCTCGCCCTTCCCGAATAGACTCCTGTAAGACTCAGGACAATGTGTGCACCACCTAGAAGCTGGTCCATGTGCGTTAAATTGTCAGCCCAGGCACTGGAATATTCATAGAGCGATTTCAGGTGACAGAGTCCCCTAAGCCGTCTGCGTCCTCGGCGGAAATGTGAGGCTACAGTTTTTCCCAGTGCATGCCCTCTGCTGGTCAGGAGGAAACGATGAAGAGCACTCTGTCTCCCGTTCCGCCTGCCCTTTCGTCATGCTCTCCTCTCCGTCCTCCTTTCTGACTATGTCTGCAAGCGTACTTTTTCTGCCCCTGTGGCCACACAGCCTCTGGAACCTAAAGCCTTGCCAATAGAAGATGCAGATGCGTCTCGGAGCATCTCTTTTCCCAGGCAATCAAAGCCCTCTCCCCCTCAGGGACTGACAGCCAGGCCGGTGACTCTGGAAAAGGTGCCAAACTGGGTGCCGACACAAACACACACTCACACACTCACAGAGAAACGCCTTGTGTTTTGCATGAAGAACAGAGGGAGGCATGCCTTTCCCGGAGCCAAGAGCATACAGCAAAGTTGACCCAGATGGCCCTCTCTGAAGAGGAAGTCTGGGCCAACCCGGTGGAGAGGGTGGCATGTGGATGCTGCCGACTTGCTCGGTGATCTTAGTGCCCACTGTTTGGAAGGCCAGGCGGCCAGGAGCTTAGAATGACACCCACGCGACAGGCAGCAACAAAGCCTGCCCCACCAGAGACCTAGCATCTTACCTTGCATTCTGCAAATAGGACGAATGCCCCGGACAGGGGCTCCCGGCTCGTCTGGGCTGTGGAGGAGAGCACATCCTCCTGAGCCTTCTCTGCTCTGGGCCAGTCGGGTCAGACCGTGAGTGGATCATCCAGCCAGGCCATCACAACCCCAGAGCTGGTCCACAAATGTGGTGAGGGATCCCCAAGTGTGGTTTCAAGCTAGCAAAATAGTCTTGGGGTTCTTGGCCTGGTGCCAATGACATCCTGTCTCTCCAGGCATCACCGACTAAAGGGGCTTTTTCACTCCCCCACCCCCAGTCTGAGTCAGGGAAAGTGTGCACATATACAGGGATAGTCCCCTACCGCGTCTCCACGTTTTTCCACCAGAGTGGATTTCATATGCGCTCCCAGAGTCTTTAGACCGTGGTTTTCATCTATTCGCCATCATGTGGATGCTGTGCACGTGCACTCCCACTCCCGGGTGACATTCATGCAATGACAGACATCTGGCATTGTCCTTGCCGGGGAGCGAAGCTGAGAGGGGCCACAAGGCAAGAGGTGTATGACCTGGGAAGGTGACTGAAACCCCTAGCTATTTCCCATACCTGGAATCATATGTGCAATCAGCACAGATGGGTGGTGTGCCTCACACCCGCCTGGCAACTCCCACAACTCCCTCCTTGCCTTGGCCCCTGTGCGTCTGTGCATCGACACGGGAGACATAACCCTGAAGAACCACGGAATGCACACGAGGCCTCTGTGTTTGGAGGGATGTGGCTGCCCTCGGCCTCTTGCCACTTCCTCCATCATCGGTAGAGCTGGAAATCCCTCAGTCCCTCTCATTCGCTGACTGGGGCCTACACACACTCTCATACACACATGTGCACATGCAAACGTTTGGGCACACAACACACATGCTTACGATCTCGACACACAGGCATGTGCCTGTGGCCACAGACACTCACACTCACAAGTGCCTGGAAACACAGGCATGCAACACACACCGGAGATCATGCAAAAACAGACACATGACACACACCCACCCACCCTGGCTCGACACACGGAATGAAGAGGCCGCACGCAAACAGATACACAAACCAATGCAGAAGGCACCGTTCTCTCTCTCTCTCTCTATCACGTGCACACACACACACACACACACACACACACAGTCTACGCCCCTCAGAAATGCATGTGGCAGCACACACCCACTTGAACACACACCTGTGCATGCACACATTCTCAGAACACATCATACACAAACACATGCGTCCTGCACACAGGCATGCGCACTTGCCCGTGCAAACAGAGACACCTGCACTGGCACAACACTCACAGAAGTTCTCTGGCAAAGCAATACACGCGTGGCCCGGCACGATCACACACAGCCCGCTCCACCCAGGAACTCACGCGCACACACACGGAACAAATACACATGGTCTTAGGCTCACATAAATATACAACATGCCCTCCCCAGACACACGCACAGACACACCTGCTCTTGGGATTCCCACACAGAACACAAACACACGTTCTATGTCGCACAGGAACGCACACTGATCCACACCAACACACACACGCACGTGTTCACGCACATGCCCACACGCACCACACACAAAGTCTCTGGCTCACAGGCATGTACCGTGAGCTTCCCAAAACACACACACATTTTGCACGTATTATTCCAGAAGCACAGCATACACAAACGTCCTCCAGGACAGAAGAATACACAATTGACCCCGGAACAACACCCACATACCATCACACACACACAAACACACACACACACACACACGGCCCATACAGCACAGAGACACTCAAGGAACACACAGTCATCAGTACACAGGAATACACGGTGGTCTCGCAACCAGACACGCACACACACAACAAGAGCTCATGCCAACACACAAACCTGCAGCACACACACCTCCACACGATTTTGGGCACCCAGGTGTGCAAACATGACCACCCAAATACACACACATGTGCTACAGCAACACATACACACCAGCCATGCAAACAATCTCCAACACAGAGGCATGAGCAGGTGGTTATAGAATGCTCGCGCGCGGGCGAGTGCTCATGCACACTCACACTCACACACACTCAAAGTCACCCAAAGGTCTGCAAACACACAGACACACAACAGAAACCCTTGCGCATGCAAGCACACATACATTCAACACTCACATGGAATGTCTCTGGAACACTTCCATACATACGTACCCAGAAGAAAATCACACACCGAGGTGCGCCCGAAAACACACACAGATGCAATACACCCATGGAATAGCACAGACAGCCAGGCAAATTTCTGCTCACATACACACACAGGTTCACCTGCACTGGGAAACACACACACCGTGCAACACACACACGGTCCCAGCACACAGGCATGCACGCTTGGCCGCCCACAGACCATTCGCGCATGCCAAAGACACGCTCAGGAAACACACACCCAAAACATTTGATCTCAAGTACACAGTCATGCACACTTGCCAGGAACACACACAGATGTGCACAGGAAATACACACACACACACATACAACACTGGAACTTACACACTGTCACCGATACACAGAAACACACACTTGGCCACACACATACAAACATGTGATGCATGGAAAAAAGCATTCGCATGAAATATAAACACAGTGGGTGCCCGCACACAGGTTTGTGCATTTGGGCTCACAGGCGCGCACGCACACACAAACGCCGATTTGTGTGCAAACACACACTCAGGCAACACACACGAACTCACAAGGTCTATGGCACACAAGCATGCACCCCTGGAAACACAAATCAACAAATAAGTGGGCATGCAAACATGCAAGTGCAGCACATAAGAACCCAGGGTCCCTACAAACTGGCACACACACGTGGCCTCGAAACACACACACTTGTGCCCTGCAAACACACACTCTCCAAACACACACCAAGACACCTGGTCTCCGGTCCACAGGCATGCCCTCTTGCCACTGAGTCACATGTGCGTGGAAACTCACACACACCACAGAAACACACATGATCCCCAGCAAAGAGGCATGCTCAGGTGGCTGCACGTGCAAGCACACATACACGCACGCACGTGCTCACACACACACCCGAACGTGTACCTGGGTATGAAACTCCCTCATACAGCCCACTCAAAAAGCCACAGTGCACATCACTCAAACTGCCTTCCCTCACACGTGCTTGGAACTGTCCCGTCAGCACGTGGTGTGGCGCAGGAGGTCGTGGATCACAGGGAGCGCCAGGAACGGCCTCCTCCTTACTCCTCCCAGGACACGTGGGTTCTGCCGTGCTCCTGACCAGATGAATGCATGGGAAGGCATCACAGGAGTGTGGGGTACATTTCCAGGAGCAAGGCTACCGGGCCAAGCTCCCCAAGCGGTGTCAACTCAGTGGTACCAGGAGCCACCAGGCCACGAGGGCCCCGCTCACCAGGACGCTTCCCCACTTGTGTGCCCTGCCCTAAAGGACAAGGCTCCCATGAACAGAGGTCTGCCTTTTTCCGTCCTCCTCCTTGACCGTGCCAAGGATAGACGGTGCTCTGTCGGCAGGCCGAGCCCTGCCCTGCCCTGCCCCCATGCTGAACATCACCGCCACACATGGAATCCCAGAGGCCATGGGTTGGAGGGTCCCGCTAGGCTGACTGCCTCCTCGCCATGTCCGGGCTCCAAGTACAAACGCACACACAGACGCAAAGAGTTTCCTAACTCGTTTATGCCTCTCTCGCCTTCCCTAGATAGGTGCTGGATACTCTCCAGAGCAGCCACTTGTGATCCGTTCGCTCAATTCTGTCCTGTGCAGACAGAGCACCACGTAGATTCCTCCAACCCTCTCTCACAGGGGCGGATGCCTCCTCAACTTCTTCTTGTTGCTCAGATTCTGATCATCTGTGGTATACACGTGCAACAGCTGCTATGCCACACACACACACACACACACACACACACACACACACACCACACACCTTAGTGATTCGTGATATTGCATAATAAAAGTATAGGCAAGGCGGTGTTGAGGGTGTCCTCTGTCCTCGTGGGATCCCTCTTCCTCCTCAGCAAGAGCAACACGAGCCTCCTGCTCAAGGCCCAGTGCCATTCCCAAGAATGGCCGTGTGGCTGTGCGAGGCCACGGGGTTGTCGGGAGCATGGAGGAAAGTCTGGGATTCTGGGCACAGGAGTGGGAATGGAGCAAGGGAGCCCCACTCCCAAAGACTGGGAAGATTTCACCAACTGAACGAGTGGCAGGAGGCCTGAGAGAGGGTTGACGGGCACAGGTGAGAGTATAGAGAAATGGGCTGGAGAGCCTTGCTTCTCCCGAGTGACCTGGGACGTTCCAGCAGACAGGCTGGGGGCCTGAACTTGCCTGCAGGGCGCATCTGCCTGGATGTGTGCCTGACCTCCCCCAGGTTCCCTTCTCACCCGGCCACCCGCTCCCTGGGTGAACTGGGGCCCAGGCTCCCCTGAGCTTCAGTTTCCCCACCAGGGCAAGCTGCCTGTTCCCCGACACCTGCCACACACACATGTCAGGGCCCAGCCACCCTGGCTCATTAGCAACAGGCCCTCCTCTCAGTTCGTTACCTTCGGCTGCCTCCCTGCAACACACACTCTCGAAACACACACCAAGACACATGGTCTTCGGTCCACACGCATGCACTCTTGCCACACACTCACGTGCGTATGCAAACTCAAACACAATGCACAAACACACACGATCCCTGACAAAGAGGCATGCTTAGGTGGCCGCACGCGCAAGCACATATACACGGAGGCACATGAGCACACACATACCCGAACGTGCACCTGGGCATAGAACTCCTTCACACACGGCACACTCACAAAGCTACAGTGCCCACCACTCACAATTTTGTTCCCACACACATTTGAAAGTGTTCCCTGTGGGCAGGTGGTGTGGCGCGGGAGGGCGTGGGTCCAAGGGAACGCAAGGAATGGCCTCCTCCTTAATCCTCCCTGGACACGTGAGTTTTGCAGTGCTCCTGACCGGATGAATGCATGGGACCTGATCACAGCAGTGTGGGGCACGCTTACAGGAGTAAGGCTACAGGGCCAAGCTCCACAGGCCGTGTCAATGCGGCGGTATCTGGAGCCACCTGGCCATGAGGGTCACGCTAGCCAGGACACTTCCCCGCCTGTGTGCGGTGCCCTAAAGTACAAGACTCCCTGAAGAGATGTCTGCATTTTCCCGACCACATCCTAGACCCTGCCTAGGATGGGTGGTGCTCTGTCGGCAGGCCGAGCCCTGCCCTCCCCTCCCCTGCCCCCATGCTGAACATCACCGCCACACATGGAATCCTACAGGCCATGGGGTGGAGGGTCCCACTAGGCTGACTGCCTCCTCACCATGTCCTGCTTCCAAGTACAGACACACACACAGACACAAAGAGTTTCTTAACTCGTTTATGTCTCTCTCGCCTTCCCTAGATAGGTGCTGCATACTCTCCAGAGCTGCCACTGGTGATGCTTTCCCCCAATTCTGTCCTGTGCAGGCAGAGCACCACGTAGATTCGTCCACACATCTCTCACAGCGGTGGAGGCCTCCTCGACGGCTTCTTGTTGGTCAGATTCGGATGCTGTGCGGTTTACACGTCCACACAGCTGGAATGTCCCCGACACACACACACACACACAAACACACACACACACACGTTAGGGATTCTTGAAATTGCATAGTACCAAGGATAGCCAAGGTGGTGTTTAGGGTTTACTCTCTCATCGTGGGATCCCTCGTCCACCTCAGCTAGAGCCTCACGAGCCTCCTGCACAAGGCCCAGTGCCATTCCCAGGAATAGCCGTGTGGCTGAGGGAGGCCAAGGGATGGTCGGCACCACGGAGGAAGTCAGGGATTCTGGGCACAGGGCGGGAATGGAGAAAGAGACCCCTACTCCCAAACACTGGCAGGACATCCTCAAATCAGCGAATGGCAGGAGGCCTGAGACAGGGTCGATGGGCAGGGTTCAGAGTTCAGAGAAATGGGCTGGAAAAGTCTGGGCTCTCCCGAGTGACCTGGGAAGTTCCGGCTGCCAGCCCGGGGGGCCTGAAATTGACCGCATGGACACACCCGCGTGGATGTATACCCTGAGTTCCCCCAGGTCACTTCTCACCCTGCCTCCCCCTCCCTGGGCAAGCTGGGGCCCAGGATCCCCTGAGCCTCATTTTACCCACCGCCATCCTGCCTGTGCCCCGGCACCTGCCACACACACACGTCAGGACCCAGCACCCCCGGCTCCTCACCGACAGGCCCTCCTTTCACTTCATTCCCTTGGGCTGCCTTCCTGCCTCGGGTAGTACTGCAGGGGATTGGGCCACAGGTCCTCGATGATGACCTGGTAGGGGAAAGAGGGGAGCTGGGCACGGGGCCCGGGCCCCATTCCCCAGCAGCTGGGGCTCGGGTATCACTCCGGCTGACGAATGCCGCAGGGGCCCCACCTCAGCGATCCTGTGAGACCCTGGATAGCAGGGGTCACACACCAGTTGAAGAGGTTAAGGCTGGTGGTGTCGTGCCTGCGACTGGCAGCTCCACGTTCACAGTCCCAGAACCACTGGACTGGAGTGGAACGAGACGCCCTCTATCCTGCAGGAATGGAAAATTTAGAAGATCCTGTGCAAGGCCTGGGACCCACGCCACCTCGCCCACTCTCCCTGTCAACCTCCCAGCCTCTCTCCCTCCTGGGCAGGGTTCCGGGCCTGCCCCCACTCGGGGGCACCGCGCGCACCTCCCCTCGCACTCCCAAGTGCCCCCCTGCTCGCCCCTATCATCCTCAAAGCTCAAGCCCACTCTTACTGGCAATGCTAAGGTGATACACCCTAGCAATCACTTTGTTCTGCAAGTAAGGTTTGTTCTCAAAGAAAAACATCAAACTGCAGGGGTACTTGTGATGGCCGATTCCTCCACCTGCCCTGCCAAAGAGAGAGGAGAGCACGTGGGAATATTTCCCCTACATGTCCCTAGCTGCTTGCCTGGCTGCCGCTCTGAACCACTTTCCCAGGCCCACTCCTGCTCAAACCCCTGTCGCACCAGGCCTACCCCAGCATCCATCTCCCAGGAATGACCTCCAAATTGGTCACATAGCTGAGCACGACACTGTCCTGATCACCCATCATGGCTGATATCTTGGGGTGTTTCAGGATCTGCCTTGGGTCAAGGAGCCTCACTGGCACGTGCTACAGAAGGAGAGCCAGGAGCGAACCAGCCCTTCCTGGCTGAGAGCGAAGTATCCGAACAGCGCATGTGCAGAAACACCAGGGCCGGCAGGCCTCCCAACCTCCTAAGCCCCTGCTCTTTCTTCCCACCTGCTCAACCCTGGGGAGTCCCTTGGCTGCCAGAACCTCTGACGCTGCCTGCACTCAACAGGGCAAGGCCAAGGGCCTGATTGCTCTCTGTTCCCAAGTGCCCTGGCCTGTGCCTGTGACCTGCAGGCAGTCACTGCTTTGGATGGCTGGATGTGCTCCGTCCAACTCTCACGGCTTGTTTGCTTGGGTGTTTCCCTGAGGCTCCATAACTTTGAGGGGCCTCCTGTGCCCAGGAGGGGGCCACGCGGCTCACCTGGAGGATGGCAGCACACCCACGACGCAAAGGGTGATACAGACAGTTTTAGCTAATGGGAGGGTGAGGAGTAGGTGGGGGCAGGAGGGAAAGGAAAAGAGAGAGAGGGACAAAGAGACCCCACACCGGGAGGAACGGACACAAGGGGGGGGCAGAGAGGACAGAGGGAGAGGGCGGGCGAGGACACAGAGGGGGAGAGACTGGCAGGGAGGAAAGGTGCGGGTAGGCGCCTGGGCCTGGGGCCGCGGCCTGGCTGTGTGGGGCTGGTGGAGACAGAGGTTGCAGCACCCCGGCAGGGCCGAGTCTGAGGTCCGGCGGTCTGCCGAAGCGAGGCGGCCCGCTGATGGACTCGGCAACCCGTGTGTGGACGAGATTGTGGGTCGGCCCTGAACTCTGGAAACCACGCAGTCTCTGAAGGGTAGGGAAGGGGGGCGGGCAGCCTCCCCGTTTGCCCCATGTCCCAACAACCGTTTCCTTCCAAGATGTTTTCTGAGCCAAGTGGGATTTGGGCTACACTACTTGTCGAAGGATGTTGACCCGTATTCCCTGAACCCTGCAAGCCTGTTGGGAGAGCTGCAGGCCCAAAGCTTCCGCCTGCAGCTTCAGCTCAAATATGGTTGGACAGGTCTCAGCCCCTGCGTTCTCAGCCCCGCCCCGAACCGCCTTCCTCTGCTCTGCCTTATAGGGATCGTGGGCCCACTCCCA
The DNA here is from genome assembly GCF_009762305.2 of Zalophus californianus. Classification (NCBI taxonomy): domain Eukaryota; kingdom Metazoa; phylum Chordata; class Mammalia; order Carnivora; family Otariidae; genus Zalophus; species Zalophus californianus. The sequence continues at coordinate 3,584,774 of NC_045613.1, read as the reverse complement.
CCCGGGAAGGGGGTTAGGAACCCTTCCCCACAGCGCCCGTGGCCGTGGCTCTGCTGCTGCCCTCCTCCCGGTGCTCCTCCACCACAGCCAAGCCCCACCAGCCCGAGGAAGGATACGGCCTGGGCCCAGAAGCCAGGGATGCACTGGATGATGGCCCTCCGGCGAGCCAGGTGAGAACTCCGCTTCTGATTCCTCCTGCGCTTGAGCTGCAGGTAGGCCCTGGTAGCTTGGGCGTCCACAGAGCTGAGCGCCACCTGAACAACCTCCAGCGCGGCCAGTGGGGCCCCGGCTGGCTCGGGACCCAGCACTGGCTCTTCCTGCGGCAGCTCCTGCAGCTTCTCGTCCTGCTCCGCTTGAGTCACCTCCTCGTCTTCCGCCGCCACGACCTCCACCAGCGCCATGATATCCTCCACCACGAACACCAACTCCTCCCCCCGGACGGCCTCGCCACTGCCCTGCCGAGTCTCAGCCTCCTGCACAGATTCTGCAACCATGCCGCCCGCACCTAGGGCCTGTGGCGCCCACGCCTCGCCACAGGCGCCCGCCTCCCCACGGGCCTCCGAATCCTCACCGCCCCCTCCACGGACTAAGGTGGTCCAGGATTCCCGGGCAGCCCCGCCTTGCCCGGACCGCGCCTCGCTCTCCATGGGGCACTGCACAGCAACCGCGCAAGCCGCGGACGGAAGGAGCTGGAGGGGCGAGCACGCGGCTCCGGCAAGCGCCGGGTAGTTGGAGCTATGGCGCCCACGCTCTGAGGCGGACAGCTATCTGAGGCCGCTGGCCTGGGGGACGCATGCGCACAAATACTGGGGGCCTGGTGGCTTCTGGGTGGCGTGCGGGGTTGCACTCCTCGCACGCATGTGGGCTTTGTGGGATATTACCACCCCTCTCACGCCCAGGATGCTGAGCGGCCCCGAGGACCAACCCGTGATAGGGCGGTGGGCGTGGCCACAGCCGGCACCACCCCTTGTCCCCGGGGGAGCAGGCTGCCACTGCACCTCCTCAGGGGTGGCGTCCGAGCCTGGCCCCTGGCCATTTTCTTCGCTGACACTTCCAAGTCCATTCCCGGCAGGTCCCTGCTATCACAAAACTCGTGTTCACCTTCTTACCAGTTCCCTTGGGAACACACTGCTGGCACCGGGGAATTCAAAGCCAGCGGCTCAAAGGGTGACCCCCGCCGCCAGGGAACCTCACCCGGCCCCTTCTTAGTCATACTGGGGGCCAGCTCTGCAGTCATAGCTGGTGCTCCAACCCCTGCCACATGGCTCTCCACATGGCTTCCAAACCTTCCCCACCAGTGCGGGAGGGAGTCAGGAGGCGGCCCAGGAGGATCTGGGATGCAGGGTCCTCCCCGCCCCAAAGTCCCACCTCTCCTAAAAAGAGAGGAACCGCACACAGATAATTGGCCTGGCAGGAGCAAGGAGCCAAGGTCTGAGGCCACGCCCGTGCTCACTCAACCACTGGCACAGCCCCGGTCAGGTCTGGGATTCGGAAACTTTGGCATGCTAATGGGCCGGGTAGTTAGCCTAAACAGTACCTCTGGGTGTGTTGTTTCGTCAAAGCCACTGGTAGGATTCGCTCCCACTGTACTTTCCTCTGCCTGGCCCTTCATCTTTGGATTCTCCCTCCTTGCCTGACTTCAGTGCTCCCTTTCCCTGTGTCTTCCTTCCCGCCTCAACATAACTGCCAGGGATGGCAGAGCTCCAGCATAAGGGTGCTCGGAGCCTGCTTTAATCCGTCTTCCTGAGGAGCTGTGGCTGTCTTGGCTGCCCCAGCTCTGCTGCAAGTTCTTCCTTGGTCTGTCTGTCCCTGAGTGGAGTGCCAGCCAGGGAGGGGATGGCAAAGTGAGCATTGCCGGCACACCCTGCCCCTTCTGCGGTACTCACGAGGCCCTTCTCCACAATCCCACACTTCATGCCGGTCCCCTGCAGGGAGGCATACCGAAATGTATACGAATCATGCCACCTGAAGTGCCAGGAAGGCCCAGTGGGTGACGGCAAGCCCAAAGGCATTGGTGTTGCATCGTGGGAGGGCCTCACGTATCTAAGAGGAATGGGTCGGGCCGCCCGTGGCGGGGGGTGGGATTTGACCAGAAGGAGGCAGTTGGAACCCCCTTGGGGTGAAGTGCAGGGTTCTGGGTGGGAGCACGTCACCGTTTCAAATTCTACTCGTCAACGCACCCAGTGACCTTGCAGGGATAACAACGCCCGGGCGTCTGGGGTGGGGGGAGAAGCACAATTTTTTGAAACTCTCCCTGACACAGCCCAGACTGTGGGTTTACTGCTACAGTCCAAACTGAATTAGCTCCTGTATACTTGCCCAGGGCGCTAAAGGAGGGTGCTGAAGAAATAGTGCACCAAATAGAGCACATCCTTGGAGATAGGGAAGACCGGGGTAGGGGTGTTCCACAGGGAGAGGGTGAAGAGCAGGAGCGGTGTGGAGAAGGAGAAGAAGAGAGAGGGTGGTCAGAGGGACAGGAACAGGGAGGGAGAGGAGGGGGTGCGAGGGAGAGAGGAGGGCAGAGGCGGAGGCAGGCATGGGGACAGGGGGGGAGGGGGAGGGAGAGGGGGGGAGCGACGACGGGCGGAGGCAGGGACGGAGGCTGAATTCTCTACATTGCAAAACCCACAGCCTGAACGAAAACATTCCCTCCTGGACGTCAGGAGGAGATCTGAATGCACCCGTGGCCGTGCAGACAGATCCCACAACGTCATGCGGGTGAGATGGAGAGGCAAAGCCACAAAGAAATGAAGTGAAGGGCTCCAAAGAGGTCTGCGGGAAACTCTCATGCCCACCACCGACATGCGCGAATCCGGAATGCCAGAGAGAGGAGGGAGGGAGTTAGTCATGCAGCAAGTGCACGAAGACCTAACGTGACAGGGCTTTGCAAGTTGCCTGACAACGCTGACTCTGCACATCCAAGGAGCCCAATGTACTCCTAGCAGAAGGTACGCTCCAAAGTGTGGCCCGGCCACTGGGCCAGCGAGGCAAAGACGCATCTCTCGGCAGCCTACAGAGGTGGGACTGACCCACCACACACCGGGATCCTCACTGAGAGGAAGAGCCTGCTTCCCCTTTGGATGCACGGAGTCCAGAAGTCACTGCGTGATATGATCGACCGGTTCAGAGAGAAAACTCCTGTAAAGTGCAGTCGATGTTCAGCACCAATGACCCAGAAAATGTTCGCCAGACATAAGGAGTAGGAATGGGAGGATGAGCCGTGGGTCATGAGGGCTGCGGTGCAATGCTGGTGGGAGGCGGGCCCTATGCTAAAGAGAGCCCGGCGGGCCAAGAGGAAGCAGGTACGTGAGTCCCTTAAGTCAAGGTGCTAGCCTGAAATAAGGCATCCCCCTAAAGTACACGCATAACAATCACCAGAGCAGGATTTGCATATGGAAGTACTCTGCATTGCCTAATGGGCCCCAGAGACAAATGCTTCCAAGCAGGCATCCCTTTGCATACTCAGGTGAGCAGGCACAGAGCTATATCTTGGAAGCTGCAGGGTGCCGTTCCGTGGAGTCATGACAGACAGCCTTGAGCAGGCCCCTCGCGCCTTGCGCCAGCCTTGTCCCTGTTATCGGCCGACCTGGGGCCTCCCAGGCTAAGGTGTTCACTGCAACTGTGAGTGGGGAGAGCCCCGAAGAATGCGCGTTCAACGTAGATGCGGTAAAGCACTCTGGGTTATAGGAGTTTTGTTCCCGTAGTGCCCGGGTTCTTGGCTGCACTGCGTCGAGGAAGGAAGGGTTAGACCAGACGAAGTGCGCTGGGCAGCAGGGCAAAGTTTATTGAGCCAGAGTACAATACGCCCCGAGAGGGCTGCCGGGTTCGCATTCAGACTTGGGTGTTCTTTTGAGCTCTTTCCAGAACCTTGAGAGTGGGCCCCTTGTGGATTCGCTGCCAAGGTGCGGCCAGTCAGGGCTTGGATCACGCCGCCCTTCTCCCATGTTGATGGGTCTTGTGGGCTGACATCTGGAGACCAAGTGCCTGAGCTTGTGACAGCGACCAATGTTTCATGGTTAGTTCCTTTATTTCGGGTCGTGCTGCAACATGGACCCCTGCAGAGGCTGTTAGACTGGATGCTATCGTGGTCTTCTCTGAGCGGTCAAACGGGACGGTAGCGTGGTTTTTTCTGAGCTGTCCGGCCCCCTGCTTTCCCGTTGGGGACGCTGGACCTGACGCCCTCAGCATCCAGTTGACTCTCGACATCCGGGGCTCCCTGATCTCCCAAAGCTTTTGACCGCCCCGCCTCGCCCATTTCTCCAGGCTGGGCCTCAATCACGCCATTGTTCGAGCAAAGGGGAGGTTTGCTAAGAGGTGGGGGATCCTGTGCCCACCTCTTCCCCCATGTTTTACATTCTTGGCATCACCCTACCAAAAGGAACAAACATAGATGTCTACCCTGCGGTGCCCCGAAATGGCCCAGCCTAGGACCCCTTCAGACCATGGGCCAACATGGGTGCTGTCCTGCTCACGTTGCGGATTACGAAGTCACACGTTCATCTGAGCTGCGCAAGAAGAGCCAGGGTCCAGCCGAAGGGTACCCCGGCATTTACAGACCAAGAAGCTGAAAGAAGGGCACCTGGGTGGCTCAGGTGGTTAACCAGCTGCCTTCGGCTCGAGTCCTCGTGCTGGAGTCCCGGATGGAGCCCCACGTCGGGCTTCCTGCTCAGCGGGGATCTGCTTCGCCCTGTGACCCTCTTAGCTCTCCTCCCACCTTCTATCTCTCATTCTCTCTCTTAAATAAATAAATAAAATCCTAAAAAGAAAAGAGGCTGATAAGCCCGATCTCCCCACAGGGCGAAAGAGACAAGCCTTCCCTCCTAGAACTTCAGAGGCTTCCACCCGCCTTGGAAGGGCAACGCTAGGTCCTACAGATCATCAAATCCACAACCTGATGCCAGACAGGAGATCTGTCCTTCATACTGAAAGGGTCAAGAAGCATCCTTGCAGTTTCACTGTCAAACCTTCCGACGGGAAAGTGCCGCTGCACTTCCCAAAGCTGTGGAGCAGGGAGCCTCACTGGCTGGGCCGCGGTGCGGGGTAGGAGGGTTAGTATCGCCCTCTCATCCTCAGGGCTGGTGCCCATGGAGCCAATTTAGCTGGGGATGGAGAAGAGCCTCGTGGGGCAAACGCTCATATCTCCCCACTCTGCTGCCTGCGGACACGGTCCTCTGCCAGCGTCTCAAGGCAGAGGTGTCTCAGGTAGGCAGATGCCCGCTCGGGGGAGGAGCACCCAAGGGGCTCACCTCACCGCCTCCCAGGTGCGGACTGTGACAGGTGTTCTGTATGCTCCAGGTCTTTCCTTGGACCTACACACAGAAGACTAAGGGATATCAGCACCAGAGTTATCATGGGACAGACAGCACATGGGTGGGTAGCACGGCCCTTGCACGTAGCAACTGTGCTACCCCTGCCCCACCGCTCTGACTATCTGCATTCTGGCAGACCCCAAACTAGGGCCCTAGGAAAACAAGAGGCTAGGGATCCTGGGGGAGCGTGGGTTCGACAGTGTGTTAGTGTAAGAAGATGTGAGTGAAACAGCCTTGGGTTGGTGGGTAAGTGAGTGTGTGTCTGAGTGAGGGAGCGAGTGTGCGTATGTTAGGGGTTGTGAGTGAAGGAGTGTGTATGTGGGGGTGACTGATAGTGTGTGTGTTTCAGTGTGTGGGAGTGCCTGAATGAGTGTGGGGGGATGAGTGATTTGTACCTGAGTATGCTTCTCAGACTGTGTGTGTGTGTGTGTGTGTGTGTGTGTGTGTGTGTGTGTCTGTCAGTCTTGCCCACATATTAGAGTCTCGCCTGGCTCCTGTGCATGAATGAGTGTCATCTTTCTGCCCTCCTTCCATCACCTCCCTCAGTCGCCTCTCCCAACGACCCTCCTTACGGTCTGACCCATATTCCCTATCATCGTGGCTGGTCCTGAGAGTCCAACCGTGACAGCAAGAGCCTGTGCACCGTTCCTAGGCCCATGAAGTGCACCAGCGCTGGGTTCAACTGAGTAACGTACCTTGGGTTCTCCCCGCACCTCCCCCGTGGCATGTGCATTGGATGTGTCGGAGGACACCCACCAGGGAGCATCCCTGGACGACTCTCATCACCATGCAGCGAACCTGCGTCCTGGACATGTTCGGCCCTTGCTCGTCGCTCCCTTTCCTTGAACTTCCTCATTTCTCCAGGGAAGAGATGAGCCCCAGGTAGCTGGCCTTGGTCTCATTTCCACTCCTTACCCAGCGCCCCCGCACCGCAAGGGGAAGGACCTCTGACCCCTGGGATGCAGTCCCTGATCGTGTGTGCCCTAGCCCTCTGGGCAAGCGTACAGGCCAAGCCATTCCATGAGCTGGCGATGCCCAGGCCGAGACGTCAAACACCCACACGAGGCCGATGTGCTCAGGCACTCCCCCGACCCCTTGCCACAAAGGGGAGTGTGCAACCAAGTGCCCGCATGCACATGCACACACACACACACACACAAACACACACCACACACACACTCACACAAGGACACTTGACCTTGTTTTTCAAACTTTTAATATTTTTCCAGGTCGCCTGGGGCCTCAATCTGCCCTCTGTTTCACCGGCACCAGTCTTTGGTTACTCCCACGCAGAGGAACCACCCAAACATTCGGGTCCACCTGAAGCTTTTGGACTGGCTTCGGCCAATGCAATGCTCCCTCATTTTCATCTCAAATGCATGACGCTCCCTGGGAGGGACAGGCACACAACATGCAGACAGACACACATGCACACAGGCACAGAGTAGGAGACCCCTGTGTACCCTCTGGGCCATAGGTAGGGTTGCTTCAGGGTTTGAAGGCCCTCCCCGGGAACGGCGGTCACTCTCCCATGCCACTCGTCGCTGCGCACTGTGATCGCCTTAGCAATCCTCCACCCATGTATTCAAATAATCTGTGCACGCTGGCCAGTGTTCTCAGCGTGGCTGGGGGTGGCGGGAAAGGAGCTGCCTGTGGAAATCAAGGGGTCGACTGTGGTCTCCAGACCAACACAGAAAGGCGACGGGATGGCAGGGTGTGCCTTTGCGCCAGCATACCCAGGTGTCTGTGCCAAGCGTGGCGGGAGGCAGCTTCAGTAGGCCCAAGTGTAAGGTGGTGCTAGGAGACCTGAGGGTTGGGCTCATGGCCCTGGAATGACAATTCCCACAAGTGCAGCTGCCGAGCCGGTTTTGCCTCCTCAGCTCTTCTCATGGACACTGCTGGGCCCCTCCCGCCTCAAGCTTCCCCAGGCAGAAGCCGTTTGGCACTGCACTTGTCCAAGCTCCCTGTCATGGTGATGCCCTTTTGACCCAGGGTCCTTGCATCGGAGAATTCCTCAGATCCTCAGTGTCTCCATTGGTGGAGCCAGGTCCCACGGGCACCATGGCGCACAATTCGGCACCCACACCCCAGGCCCCTCACCTGTCATCCTCTCGGTTCCCTCTCCTGGGGCCTTCTTCCTCACGTAGTACTGCAGGGGGTTGGGCCACAGGTCTTCCATGATGATCTGCAGGGGAAACGGGGCAGAGCTCAGAGGCCCATCACAAGCAGCCTGGGAACCCACGGCATCCTTCCCACAGTTAGTCACTGGGCCCCACCTCAGCTATGGTGCTAGAACCAGCAAAGCTGTGGTCAGAGAACCACTTGAAGGAGTTAAGACTGGTGTTGTGGTGCCTGCGACTGTAGGCCTCCTGTTCATAATCCTGGTGCCACTGGATGGGAGTGCAATGGGCCGGTCCGTACCCTGCTGGAAGATGAGAATGGGAGACGGCGCCAGGTAACGTTTTGGGTTCGACCCTCCGTGTTGCACCTGCTGCCGCCCATTCAGGCAGCAGCCTCTTACCAGCAGCGCTGAGGACATACTCCTTCACAACGACTTCATCCCGGAAGTAGGGGTTTTTTCGAAAGAAGACCAGGATCTTGCGGCAATCACGGGGAAACCTGAGTTCCTCCACCTGCCGGGTGGCAGACTGGGGGAGACGGGGGTGAAACCTCTGACCAGCAGAACCTCCCCGTCCTGTCTTCGGGGATGGATCCCTTCGGCACGCTTCCCCCTCCCGTCCCGCGCTCCGGCCTCAGTCTGCCGGGCCAGACCTTCAAATCCGTCATGTAGCCAGGGTGGCCTTCATCTTGCTTCCTGATCACGGCTGACATCTGGGGGTGGTTCACAAACTGCTGTAAGTCAAGAACCCTCCGACGGCTTGAGATGATAGAGCTACAAGAAGAGAGCAAGTCTGGACAGCGGCCGGGCACCGCCCCCCCTCTGCTTCCCGATCGCACGCCCCCACAAGGGCTGCATCAAGACCCGCTCGCTGGGCCCCCGCACGGAATCCTGTAGATCTCAACACTCACACAGGAAGCGGTGCATCCTCAGGGAAACCGCTCCCGCCCCACACCGCCCTCCGCAGGCCATACTCATGTCCTGACAGCCAGACACAACCAGCTCATCTCCAGACAAGCACACGTTCCTGCCTCAGGCTGACCAGGTGGGCACTCACAACCATGCGCCTGCCTTGAAACCCCGAGGGGAACTCGAGCTTTGCCTGGAGTCGTTTTGAGGAAAGACGCCCTGCTGCGGCTCCTAATTCCTAATTTGCAGCTAGACCTCTGCTCCTAATCCCCCACTGGACTTCCAGTGCCTCGTGCAACATCAAGGGCACCCTGAGGCCCCCAGCCCCCACCCACACCCAGAACGAGGATGTCGAGGCTGTCGGGATCACCAGGGCATGAGCGTGGCCACCACACCGCGGCGGGGCTGGGGGTGTGGCTGGGGGTGGGGGGGTTCACCAACAGATGTATTTTGATACTCATCAGTCCCCTCCCTTCGGTTCCTCTTGCTCTAGCCCGGCCACATCGGGGTCCCTCCATGACAGCGTCAAGGATACAGCCTTGGCCCAGAAGCCAGGGATGCCCCGGATAAGGGCGCTTCGGTGTTCCAGGGGACGCTGCCGCCTCCGACAAAACCTGAGCCTGAGCCCAGAGTAGGACCTGCTGGCTTGTTTCTTCATGCGCTCCAGCTCCGACTGCAGGGCCTCTAGAGCCTCGAGCGAGGACGGGATCGGACCCCGCCGCCCCTCTGGCTGTTCTTCCCCTTTCCGCTTCTCCTGCACCTCCTGAGCCCCTCTTCCTCCTTCGGCCCTCTTCCCTCTGGTGCTCATGCTCAGCCTCCTCCTCAGCCCCTTCAGCCTCCTCTCCCTCCTCAGGGCCCTCGCACTCCCCAGCCTCCTCTTCCTTTGCCTCTCCAACATGCTCCTCCTTAGCCTCCTCCACCTCAGCCTCTTCCGCAACAGCCTGCTCCTCAGCCTGTTCCTCCCCCTCCTCTTGCTCAGCCTCTTCAGGCCCCTCCACCTCCTCCTCTTCCTCGGGCTACTCTTCCTCCCTTGGCTCCTGCTCAGCCTCCTCAGCCTCCTCCTTCTCAGCATCCTCAGCCTCCCCCTCCTCCTCCCTGTCCACATCCTCCTCCTCCTCCTCCCCTGCTCCTGCTCAGCCTCTACAGCCTCCTCGCCCTCTTCCTCCACAGCCTTGTCAGCCTCCTCCCCCTCCTCCTCCTCCTCACACTCTTCTTCCTCACCATCCCCCTCCGCCTCCTCCTCGGACTCCTCACCTCCCTAGACTCATCTTCCTCCTCCGTGTCAGCCTCGTCTACCTCCTCCGCGGCCTCCTCCGTGGCCTCCTCGTCCTCTCCGTCCTCCCCCTCCAACACGGCCAGTTGCAGCACCAACCTTAGGTCACCCACCACTAGGACCAGCTCCTCCACCAGGATGGCATCCTCGCTCTCCCATCGCTCCTCCCTTTCCCGCACAGCCGCGGCCGCCATCCCCACACTTAGGGCCTCCAACGCGGCGTACGTAGCCCGGGGGCCTCTATCCCCGTGCACAGCTGCCTCTTGAACGGCCCCTTTCCCGACTGAGGCGGGTCCAGGATTCTGGGGACCGCCCCGACTCCGCCGGGCACCGCGTCAACACCACAGGGCCCTGCCTCGCTGTGGCAGCTGCGGTGGGAGGGGCTGGATATGTGAGCGCAGACTCCGCAGGCGGCACGGCAAATGGAGCTCTGGCTCCCATGGACGGCGACCGATAGCAGTCTCCACCCGGAGGACGCTGGACTCGGGGAAGAATGCACCCTAAGGCCTGGGGCCAGGTGTCCAAGGGGCAGAGGTGGCTGGGGCACGTATTCGGCCTAGGCGGGATAGAGTCCACGAGCCACCTCCAGGACGCGGGACGGCCGTCGCGTCCAACCAGTGGCACGGCGGGGGGCGTGTCCTCCCGCAACCCTGCCCCTCGACCCCACCTGAGCCCGACAGCCATGCTTGGAGCCTGCCAGCGCGCCTCCTCCGGGGTGGCCTCACCTCCTTCGGGTTCGCAGCCTCACCGAAACCCTCTGTCACCCCCATGCCTCCCGCGAAACACCACCCCCAGCCCAGCCCCCTGCCCCGGCCACCCGCGGCCTCGTCGGGCACGCCCTCTGCCTGGATTTTGTACCGACTTGTGAAGCTGTCCCTCGCCCTTCCCGAAGAGACTCATGTAAGACTCAGGACACTGTGTGCACCTCCAGGAAGCCTGGTCCAGTGTGCGTGGAAATGGTCAGCCCAGGGCCTGGAGTATTCATAGTGCCATTTCTGGAGACAGAGGCCCAGAAGCCATCTGCCTCCTCAGGGGAAATGTGCGGCAACAGTTTGTCCCAGCGCATGCCCTCTGCTGGTCAGAAGAAAACGACGAAGAGTGCTCTGTCCATGGGTCCGCCTTTCCCGACCTCATGGCCTCCTCCCCGTCCTCATCCATAACCTCCTCCACCTCAGCTTCGTCCCCCGTCCTCCTCTCTGACTTTGTCTCCCGGCACTCTTTTTCTGACCCCTGTGCCCACACGGCCACTGGAACCTAAAGGCTTCCAGATGGAAGATGCAGATGCATCTTGGAGGAGCTCTTTTCACAGGAAATCAAAGCCCTCTCCCGCTCTGGGACCGGCAGCCAGGCCGGTGACCCTCAAAAAGCTGCCAAGCTGGGTGCCCACACAAACACACACTCACAGAGACACGCAGTGTGTTTGGCATGGAGGACAGAGGGAGGCATGCCTTTCCCGGAGCCAAGAATAAACAGCAAATGGGACCTAGATGCCCCTCCCTGAAGAGGAAGTCTGGGCCAACCCTCTGGGTAGGGCGGCAGGTGGATGCTGTCCGCCGGCTCGGTGACCTCAGTGCCCACTCTTTGGAAGGCCAGGCGGCAAGGAGCTGAGGATGACACCCAGGCGACAGGCAGCAGGAACGCCCGCCCCACCAGAGACGGAGCGTCCTGCGTTGCATTCTGCAAATAGCACGCACACCCGGGCAGATTTGTGCTCACCTGCACACACACATCCACGTACACTGGGAAACACACACCACGCGACACACACACAGTCCCCGCACACTGGCATGCACACTTGGCCACACAAACACTCCACTGTGCACGGGCAAAGACACAATCAGGAAATAAACACCCAACACATATGATCTCCAGCGCAAAGGCATGCACACTTGACTGGAACACACACTGACATGCACAAGAAACACAAAAAAAACACACACTCTCACAACACTGAGAAGCACACACTCACAGGCACACAGGCACGAACACATGACCGCACAGATACACATATACGCACACATGTGAAGACGCATACACATGGAATGGAAACACAGATGCTGCCCGTACACAGGTATGTGCAGTGGGCGACACAAGCGGGGGCACACACACACACACACACACATCCGTGGGCCAACACACACTCAGGCAACACCCACCAACTCACAAGGTCTGTGGCACAGAAATAGGCACAGTGGCCTCACACACCAACACATACATAGGCATGCACACACCCAAAACATAAACACCCAGCGTCCCTACACAGAGGCACACAAATGTGGCTTCACAAACAGAACACCCGGTCACCTGCAAAACTCTCTCCCGGTACACACACCAAGACAGAGTGTCTTTGGTCCACAGGCATGCGCACTTGCCACACACGCACGTGTATATTCAACCTCACACACACCGCACATACACACACGATCCACAGGAGAGTGGCATGCTCAGGTGGCCGCACGTGCAGGCTCACACACAAGGACGCACGAACACACACAGAGGTAAACGCAGACCTCCCTCACACAGCGACCTCACTAACCCACAGTGCCTTCCACCACTCACAGGTGCCTTCCCTCACACATCGTTGGAACAGTCCCCTGTGGTCGGGATTCGAGGCTCAGGAAGGACTGGGTCCGCAGGGACCGCAAGGGATGGCCTCCTTAGTCCTCCTGGGACACGTAGGTTTTGTGGTGCAACAACCAGAGGCAGGCAGGGAGCACATCACAGCCGTGCGGTGCATGCTTGCAGGATTAAGGGAACTGGGCCAAGCTCCTTAAGCGGTGTCATTGCGGCGGGACCGGGAGCCAACAGGTCACGAGGGTCCCGCTCGCCAGGACCCTTCCCCACCTGTATCCTTGCCCTGAAGGATAAGGCACCCATGAGGAGAACTCTGCCTTTTCCCGTTGTCCTCCTAGACCCTGCCTAGGAGATCCTCATGCCATGCCCTCCCCTAACCTCCACCCACGCTGAACATCACCGCCATTCATACAAGCCCACATATCGGAAGATGGAGGGTCCCCCCCAGGCAGACTGCCTCCTTCCATGTCCTGGCTCCAGGGACAAACACACACACACAGACGTAAAGCGCTTCTTAATTTGTTTATGTCACTTTCGCCATCCTTTCAGATACGTGCTGGATACTCTCCAGAGCTCGCCTGGTGATCCTTTCCCCCATTTCAGTCCTGTGCAGGGAAAGCACCACGTAGCCTCATCCCCAAATCTCTCACAGCGGTGAACGGTCCTCCTCTTCTTGTCGTTGGTCAGACTCTGATGCTCTGCGATGTCCACGTCCACACAGCTGCTGTGCCCCGGGGGCACACACTCTCTCTCACACACACACACACACACACACGTTAGGGATTCGCTAAAGTGCATAATGCGAAGGGTAGCCAGGTGGGTTGAGGGTGTCCTCTGTCCTTGTGGGATCCCTGTTCCTCCTCCCTTAGAGACACAGGAGCTTCGAGCCCACAGCCCAGTGCCATTCCCAAGTGTGGCCATGTGGCTGTGGGAGGCCCTGGGGTGGTCGGGAACACGGAGGGAAGTGGGGAATTCGTGGCATAGGAGCGGGTTGGGACAAGGGAGCCCCACTCCCAGGACTGGTAGGTCATCCCCAACAGAACAAGCGGCCGGAATCCTGACAGAGGAGCCGAACGGGCATGGCTGACATTTCCAAGAAATGGGACGGAGACCCTTCGCCTCTCCTGAGTGACCTGGGACATTCTGGCAGCCAGCCTGGCGGGCCTGAATTTGCCAGCATGGACGCAACCCCCTGGATGTGTGCTGAGTTCCCCCAGGTTCACTTCTCACCCTGCCACATGCTCCCTTGGCCAGCTGGGGCCCAGGCTCCTCTGAGCCTCAGTTTCCCCACCATGAATCTGCCTGTCCCCCGGTACATTCCACACACACACATCAGGACCCAAACCCCTGGCTCCTCACTGACAGGTCCTCTTCTCAGCTCATGACCTTCAGCTGTATTCCTGCCGTGGGTAGTACTCCAAGGGATCGGGCTAAAGGTCCTCGATGATGACCTGGTAGGGGAAACAGGTCAGCTGAGTATGACGCCCTGGCTCCCCTCCCAAGCAGCAGGGGCTTGGGCATCACTCCAGCTGATGAAGGACGCAGTGCCCCACCTCGGCGATCCTGTTAGACCCTGGGCCGCATGGGTCACACAACCAGTTGAAGAAGTTACGGCTGCTGGTGTCGTGCCTGCAGCTGGCAGCTCAACCTTCATAGCCACAGGACCACCAGAGTGGAGTGGAAGGAACTGCCCTTGATCCTGCAGGAAGGGTAAATTCAGGAGATGCTCCTCACAGCCTGGACCCACGCTCCATTTCCTTCTCTCCCGCCCAACCTCCCAGGCTTTCTCCATCCTGGGACCGGTACCGCCCCCATGCAGGGACATCTCGCTTCTCCCCTCCCGCTCCCAAGTCCCCCCCTGCCTGCCCGCAGCATCCAGGAAGCTCAAGCCCACTCCTACCGGCAATGCTCAGCCGATACACCTTAGCGATCACTTTGATCTGGAAGTAGGGGCTGCTGCCAAAGGAAAACATCAACCTGCAGCGGTAAGTGGGACGGCCTAGTTCCTCCACCGGCCCCGACGAAGAACGAGGAGTGAAGGGGGAACGTGTCTTCTAGGTGTCCCGAGCTGCGTGCCTGGCTGCCACATTGAACGACTTTGACGGGCCCCATCCTGCTCAAACACCAATCCAACCGGGCCTCCCCCAGCCTCCGTCTCCCAGGACTCACCTACAAATTGGTCATGTAGCTGAGCGTGACTGTGTCCTGGTCACCCGTCATGGCTGATATCTTGGGGTGATTCAGGATCTGCCTTGGGTCAAGGAGCCTCACTGGCACGTGCTACAGAAGGAGAGCCAGGAGCGAACCAGCCCTTCCTGGCTGAGAGCAAGTGACCCGAACATGCAAAAGTACAGAAACACCAGGCCCTGCCGCCCTCCCAACTACTTCAGCTCCTGCACTTTCTTCCCACCTGCTCCACCCTGGGGTGTCCCTTGGCTTCCAGCACCTCTGAGGCTGCCTGCACCCAACAGGGCAAGGCAGAGGGACTGTTGCTCTCTGTTCCCCAATTTCCCTGGCCTAGGAGTGTGGCTGGCAGGCAGTCAGAGCTTTGGATGCCTGGATGTGCGCCATCTCACGTTGATGGCTGTGTTTGCTTGTGTGTTTCCCTGAAGCCCCGTGGCTTTGGGGGGCCTCCTGTGCCCAGGGAAGGGCCGCTCGTCTCACCCAGGTCATGGCTGCGCCCCCACTGCCCAAAGGGTGGTCCTGGTCGGGGCGCCTGGGTGGCTCAGTTGGTTAAGCGACTGCCTTCAGCTCAGGTCATGATCCTGGAGTCCCGGGATCGAGTCCCGCATCGGGCTCCCTACTCAGCGGGGAGTCTGCTTCTCCCTCTGACCCTCTTCCCTCTCGTGCTCTCTATCTCTCATTCTCTCTCTCTCAAATAAATAAATAAAATCTTTAAAAAAAAAAAAACCAAAAAACAAAGGGTGGTCCTGGCAGAGTCAGCAAGAGAGGGAGGGAAAGGAGTAGATGGGGGCGGGAGGGAAAGTAAAAGAGAGACAGGGACAGAGAGACCCCACACCGGGAGGAACGGACACAGGGGGAGGGCAGAGAGGACAGAGCGAAGGGGCGGGCGAGGACACAGAGGGGGGGAGACTGGCAGGGAGGAAAGGTTCGTGTAGGAGCCTGGGCCTGGGGCCCCGGCCTGGCTGTGTGGGGCCTGTGGAGACAGAGTTTGCAGCACCCTGGCAGCGCCGTGTCTGGGTTCCCGCGGTCTGTCTAAGCGAGGCGGCCCAGTGACTGACTTGGCAACCTGCGTGCGGACGACATTGTAGGTCTGCCCTGAACTCTTTGGAAAACCACGCAGGCTCTGAAAGACAGGGAAGGGGGGTGGGCAGCCTATCCGAATGCCGCATGTACCCAGCAAACGTTTCCTTCCAATATCTGCTCTGAGCCAAGGGTGCTTTGGGCTACACTATTGTTTATAATGTTGACCCTTGCTCCCTGAAGTCCACAAGGCTGTTGGGCGTGCTGCAGCCCCAAAGTTTTGGCCCACACTTTTTGCTCAGACATGGTCTGGACAGGTCTCAGCCCCTGCTTATCACCCCCTCCCCGCCCTGCACCTCCCCGCCCTCCTATGTTTGTATTATAGGGATTGTGGGCCCACACCACCTGGGGCCTGGGCGTGGGTGGCAGAGCCCTTCCCCCCAGGGCTCATGGCCGTGGCCGTTGCTCTGCTTCTGCCCTCCTCCCGGTGCTCCACCACAGCAGCCACGCCCCACCACCTGGAGGAAGGATGCGGCCTGGCCCCTGAACCCAGGGCTGCACTGGGTGATGGCCCCCCGCGAGCCAGGTGAGAACTTCGCTTCTGATTCACCTTCGATTGAGCCACAAGCAGGCCCTGGTAGCTTGGGCATCCACTGAGCCGAGCCCTAACAGAGCAACAGCCAGTGCAGCAAATGGGGCCCCGGCGGCCTCGGGACCCAGCACTGGCTCCTCCTGCAGAAGCTCCTGCACCTTCTCGTCCTGCTAGGCTCAGTCCACCTCCTCATCTTCCGCCACCACGACTTCAACAACCACCAAGATATCCTCCAGCACGACGACCAACTCCTCCCCTGGGCTGGTCTCAACTCTGCGCTGCCGGGCCTCAAACTCCTGCACAGCCTGTGCCGCCATCCCCCCTCAACTGGGGCCTGCAGCACCCCCGCCTCAACGGAGGCGCCTGCCTCCCCGTGGACCCCGGCTCCTAACGGCCCCCTCTGCAGTCTCAGGTGGTCCAGGATTCTGGGGCATCCCCGAGTCCCCGGATCATGCCTCGCTCTCCATTTAGACATGGAGCCGATCCTCGGCACCGAGCTGCAGCAGCGGCAGAAGGAATGAGATTTAGGTGTGGGTACGCGGCTGCCTCGAGCAGCCGGCATGTGGAGATCCTGTGCTCAGGGCTAGACGCGGGCACCTTTGAAGGCCGTGCACCTGAGGGATACAGCACACAGTGGTTTGGGCCCAGGTGGCTTCTGGGTTGTGGGGGCGTAGGCTCCCGGCTCGCCACCTTGGCTGGATGGGACGCCATGGCCAAGGCCATGATGCTGTCCCGAGGCCGGGAACACCCATTGGCAAGGCTGTGATCGGGGCCTTACCCACCCCGCCCCTCGCCCCAGCAGGATACAGCCATTCAGCGAGGGAGCCTGCCCCTGTGCCCGACGGAACACCCCTCACCCACCCCTCCCACGCTGCACTACAACCCCCACCCATACAGCCTGCGTGAAACGCACCCACGGTCCCGTAGGGCACGCCATCTTCCTGTTATTTGTACCGACAATGCGACACTGGCCCTCGCCCTTTGGAAATAGACTACTCTAAGACTGAGGACACCGTGTGCAACGTCGGGAAGTCTGGTCCAGTGTGCGTGGCATTGGTGAGCCCAGGCCCTGGACTATTCATAGTGTGATTCCAGGACACAGAGGCCCCGAAGCTGTCTGTCTGCTCGGGGGAAATGTGCGGCTACAGTTTGTCCCAGTGCATGCCCTTTGCTGGTCAGGAGGAGAGCGACAAAGAGTTCTCTGGCCTTTGATCCGCCTGTCCTTACCTCACGCTCTCCTCTCCGTCCTCCTCTCTGATTTCTCTTCCGGCGCTCTTTCTCTAAACCATCTGGCCACACGGCCTCTGGAACATAAAGGCTTCCAGAAAGGAAGATGCAGATGCGTCTCGGAGCAGCTCCTTTCCCAGGAATTCAAAGCCCTCTCCCTCGTTGGGACTGGTAGCCAGGCCGGTGAGCCTCGAAAAAGTGCCATGCTGGGTGCGACACAAACCCACGCTCACACGCTCACAGACACAAGCAGTGTGTTTGGCATGGAGAACAGAGGGACGCATACATTTCCCAAAGCCAAGAGAATACAGCCACGGACCCAGTTGGCCCTCCCTGAGGAGGAAGTCTGGGTGAACCCTTGGAGAGGGCGGCAGGTGGATGCTGTCCGCCGGCTCGGTGACCTCAGTGCCCACTCTTTGGAAGCCCAGGTGGCAAGGAGCTGAGGACGGCATCCAGGGAACAGGCAGCACAAACGCCTTCACCACCAGAGAGAGAGCCTCTTGTGTTTCCCACCTCTAGGCTTGGGCGCCAGATCTCCACCTACCAGCTGCGTACCAGAGACGCATGCTCACACCTCCAGCTCACTCCCTCTGCCGCTGCTGTGGCTCCATGCCGAGATCGGTTCCAAGGCCAAATGGGCAACGAGGCTGCTCCGGGGACACAGGGGCTTCCCCGGAATCCTGGACCAACGTAGTCTGCAGAGGGGGCCTTTAAGAGGCGGGGACCCACGGGAGGCAGGCACCTCGGGGAGGAGGGGGTGCCGCAAGCCCTAGGTATGCGGCGTTGCGGCACAGGCTGTGCAGGACCCTGAGGCCTGGATGCACAGAGGTGAGGCTGGCCCAGGGTAGGAATTGTTCGTCGTGGTGGAGGATATCATGGTGATGGTACAGGTCGTGGCAGCGGAAGACCAGGAGGTGGAGCGAGCCGAGCAAGACGAAAATCTGCCTGACCTGCCACAGGAAGAGCGAGTGCCTGGTCCAAGATAGCCGGGGACCCAATTGCCACACTGGCCGTTGCTCTGTTAGCGCTGGGCTCACTGGATGCCCAAGCTACAAGGGCCTACGTGCAGCTCAAGCGCGGGATGAATCAGAAGTGAAGTTCTCACCTGGCTCGCCGGAGGGCCATCATCCTCTGCATCCCCAGCTTCTGGGCCCCGGTCGTATCCTCCATCCAGATGGTGTGGCTTGGCTGCTGTGGAGGAACAACGGGAGGAGGGCAGGAGCAGAGACACGGCCAGGGCCATGAGCCCTGGGCGGAAGGGCGCTGCCCTCCACCACCAGGCACGCCGTGCTGTGGGCCCATGATTCCTATAATTCCCAGCAAATGAGGGCGGCGTGGCATATGGCGGGCGTAGGATCTGAGACCTGTCCAGACCGTGTCTGTGCAGAAATTGTGGGCCAAAGGTTTGGGGCTGCAGCACTCCCAACAGCCTTACGGGCTTTAGGGAACACGGGTCAACACCCAACACCAAGTAGTGTAGCCCAATGCACACTTGGCTCAGAGCAGATATTGGAAGGAAAAGTTTGATGGGTACCTGGCCAGGCGGAGAGGCTGCCTGCCCCTGTCCCGGTCCTTCAGAGCCTGCGTGGTTTTCCAAAGTGTTCAGGGCAGACCCACTCTCTCGTCGGCACGCAGGTTGCCAAGTCTGTCAGCGGGCCGCCTCGCTTCAGCAGACCGCGGGAACGCAGACACGAGGCTGTCCGGGTGCTTCAAACTCTGACTCTACATGCCCTACGCACCCAGGCCGATGTCGCAGGCGCAGGCGCCTACACTTGCCTTTCCTCCCTCCCCTTCTCGCCCCCTCTGTGTCCTCGCTCGGCCTCTCCCTCTGTCCTCACTGCCCTCCCCCTCTGTCCCTTCCTCCCGGTGTGGGGTCTCTCTGTCCCTCTCTCTCTTTTGCGTTCCCTCCTTCCCCCACCTACCCCTTTCCCTCCCTCTCTCACGGACTCAGCCAGTATCACCCTTTGCGCCTTGGGTGTGCAGCCGTGCTTCAGATGAGGCAAGCGGACCCTTTCTGGGCACAGGAGGCCCCTCAATGTCACGGGGCTTCAGGCAAACACACAAGCAAACACAGCCGTCAGTGTGGGAGAGAGCACATCCAGCCATCCAAAGGGGTAACTGCCTGCGAGTCGCATGGACCAGACAGGGAAACGTGGGACAGGAGAGCATTTAAGCCCTCAACAGTGCCCTGTCAGCCGCAGGCAGCCTCAGAGGTGCTGGAAGCCAAAGGACTCCCCAGGGTGGAGCAGGTGGGAAGAAAGGGCAGGGACTGACGAGGCAGGGAGGGCGGCAGTGCCTGGAGTTTCTGCACTTTTGCACGTTCGGGTCACGTGCTCTCTGCCGGGAACGTCCAGGGGTCTCCTGGCTCTCCTTTCGTAGCTCGTGCCGGCGAGCCTCCTTGACCCAAGGCAGATCCTGCAACACCCCTTCAAGATATCAGCCGTGGAGTGGGACCAGGGCAGAGACGTGCTAAGCTACATGACCAAATTGTAGGTGAATCCTGGGAGACGGAGGGTAGCGGAGGCTCGGCGGGAGTGGGGTATGAGTAGCAGGGGCCTGGCAAAGAATTTCATTGCCGCAGCCAGGCAAGCAGCTCGGGACACCCAGAAGACACGTTCCCCCTTCCCCTCCTCTTTCGTCGGTGGGGGAGTTGGAAGAAATGGGCCGACACAAGTACAGCTGAAGGTTGATGCTTTCCTTTGGGAGGAACCCCTACTTCCTTAACAAAGTGACCATTAAGGTGTATCGGCTTAGCATTGCTGGTAGGAGTGGGCTTCATTTTCGAGGATGGTGGGGTCGAGCGGGGGGGCACTTGGGAAAGGAAGGGTAGATGCGCGCGGTCTCCAGCTTAGGGGTGAATTCGGGCCAAGGAGGGAGAGAGGCTGGGTGGTTGAGAGGGAGAGACGATGAGAGGGCGTGGGTCCTGGGCCGTGGAGAGCCTCTCCAAAAATTTCCCTTCCTGTAGGGTGGCGGGGGGTCTCGTTCCACTCCAGTCCAGTGGTTCTAAGACTATGAAGGTGGAGCTGCCAGCTGCAGGCACTACTCAACCAGCCCTAACCTCTTCAACTGTTTGTGTGACCCCAGCTTCCTAGGGTCTAACAGGAGCGTCGAAGTGGTGCCCCTTGGTTTTCGTCAGCCCTAGTGATGCCTGAGCCCCAGCTTACTGGGAAGGGGGCCTGGACACTGTGTAGAGCTGCCCTGTTTCCCCTACTAGGTATTCATCGAGGACCTGTGGCCCAATCCCCACTGTACTAACCGAGACAGGGAGGCAGCCAAAAGGAATGACCTGAGAGGAGCGCCTGTCGGTGAGGAGACAGGGGAGCTGGGCCCGGACGTGCGCACGCGCACACGCGCGCGAGCGCGTGTTTGTGTGTGTGTGTGGAAGGTAACGCGGGTGAGGCAGATTAGTGTTGGGGAAACTGATGTTCAGTGGAGCCTTGGCCCCAGCTGGCCCAGGGAGCGTGTGGCAGGGTGAGAAGGGAACCTGGGGGAAGTCAGGCACACATTCAGGGAGGTGCATTCACGCGGGCAAATTCAGGCATGCCAGGCTGGCAGCTGGAATGTCCCAGGTCAATCGGGAGAGGCGATGCGTCTCCACCCTGTTTCTTAAAACTGTCACCCGTGCATTTCGGCCCCTGTGTCAGGACTCCTGCTGTTGTTCATTTGGGGATGGCCTGCCAGTGTTTGGGAGTGGCGCTCTCTTGTCCCATCCCGCCCTTTGCTGATTCCCCCACGTTACTCCATGTTCCCGACCACCACGTGGCCTCCCACAGCCACATGGCCTTTCTTGGAAATGGCACTGGGATGTGGGCTGGAGGCTTCTAAGTCTCCAGGGGAGGAGGGACAGGTTTCCTATGAGGACAGAGGAGACCCTCAACCCACATTGGCTAACCTTGGCATTATGCAATTTCACGAATTCCCAACGGGTGTGTGTGTGTGTGTGTACGCGTGCGTGTGCGCCCGGGCCCGACGGCTGTGTGGACGTGGACGCGGCAGAGCATCAGAGTCTGGACAACCACAAGAATTCCAGGAGGCGGTCACCCCTCTGAGAACTTTGTGGACGTGTCTCCTAGGTGCTTTGCCTGCACAGGACAGAAATGGGGGAACAGATCACCAGTTGCAGCTCTGAGAGTATCCAGAACGGATCTGAATGGACGGGAAAGGAGACATAAACAAGTTAAGAAGGGCTTTGCGTCTGCGTGTGGGTTTGTCCTTTGAGCCAGGACATGGCGAGGAGGCAGTCTGCCTGGTGGGACCCTTCAGCCCCTGACATGTGGGATTGCCTGTGTGGCGGTGATGTTCAGCATGGGGGCAGGGCAGGGCAGGGCAGGGCATGAGGACACCCGAGGGAGGCTCTCAGAGGACGGCGGAAAAGGCAGACTACTGTTCATGGGTGCCTTATTCTTCAGGGCCGGGAAAACAGCTGGGAAGGGTCCTGGCGAGTGGGGCCCCCGCGGCCTGGTGCTTCCGGGTCCCGGCCTGCTGACACCGCTTAGGGAGCTTGGTCCAGTACCCTGGATGCGGGCCCTGCCCTGCTGTGGTGCGCTCCCATGCATGCGTCCTGTCAGGAGCACCGCAAACCCAAGTGTCCCGCCAGGACGAAGGATGAGGCCATTCCTCACCGTCCCGACAGACACTCGCCATCCCATCCGCAAAACCCACCGACAGGGGACAGTTCCATGGACGTGTGAAGGAAGGTAGGTGTGAGTGGTGGAAGGCACTGCGGCTTTGTAATTGGGCTGTGTGTGAGGGGAGTCTGCGTCCGGCTGTGTGTGTGTGTGTGTGTGTGTTTGTGTGTGCGTGTGCCTGTGTGTGTGTTTGTGTACCTGCGTGTGCAACCACCTGAGCATGCCTCTGTGCCAGGGATCATTTTGTTTGTGCGGTGTGTGTGAATTTCATGTGCACGTGAGTGTGGCAAGAGCGCATGCCTGTGGATCGGAGATCAGGTGTCTTGGTGTATGTATTGGGAGGGCCTGTTTGCCGGTACACGGGTGTGTATTTGTGAGGCCATGTCTCTGTGCCACTCTGTCGGGACCCTGGGTTTTATGTGTTGCGTGTATGCTCGCCCACATTTGTGTTCGTGTGTGTGGCCAAGTGTGCATGCTTGTGTGCCACAGAACTTGGGATTTGGTGTGTGTTCCCTGAGTGTGTTTATGCATATAGATGGGCCTCTGTGTGTGTGTGCACGTGTGCAGCCAATTGCACATACCAGTGTGCGGACATCGTGTGTGTTACTCTTTCCTGTGTGTGCGTGTTTGCCTGCGTGCGTATGTGTGTATGTGTGTTGCCATGAGTGCGTGCCTGTGTGCCGGTGGTAGTGTGTGCTCCCCAGGGCTGTGTGAGTTTCTGTTTGTGTGTGTTTCTTGTGTACGTCACTGTGTCTTCCTGTCAAGCAGGCATGCCTGTGCACTGGAGATCATATGTTTTGTGTACGTGTTTCCTGAATGTGTCTTTGCCGAGGCTGGGTGGTCTGTGTCTCCTCCCCCTCTCTCTCCACAGGCTTGTCAGCCTCCTACCCCTCCTCCTTTCCTCAGCCCCCTCTTGCTCACCATCCCTCTCCCCCACCTCCTCTGACTCCTCTACCTCCCTAGCCTCATCTACCTCGTCCGTGTCCTCCTCGTCCTCCTCATCCTCTCCTTCCTCCCTCTCGAACACGGCAAGTGAGCAGCACCAACCTTAAGTCGGTCACCACTAGCCCCAGCTCCACCACCAGGATGGCACCCTCTCTCTCCCATCGCTCCTCCCCTTCCCGCACAGCCTCGTCGGCCATCCCCACACCTAGGGCCTTCAGCGTCCCCGGGGCTCCCCGGGGGCCTCTATCCCCGCACACAGCCGCCTCGTGAATGGCCCCTTCCCCGACGGAAGCGGGTCCAGAATCCTGGGCACCACCAGCCTACCCGAACCCCGCCACGCCACCCCCGGTCACTGCCTCGCTGGGGCAGATGCGGAGGGAAGGGCTGGAGGTGTGAGCGCAGGCCACCGCAGGCGGCTCGGCAAGGAGAGCTCTGACGCCCACGGACGGCGACTGATTGCAGTCTCGTCCCGGAGGCCGCCAGACTCTGGGACGCATGCACACAAGGGCCTGGGGACAGGTGTCCAAGGGGCAGAGGTCGCCGGGGCTCACACGCGGCCATGGCGGGATGGAGTCCCCGAGCCACGCCCAGGACGCGGGCCGGCCCTCCGATCCAACCAGTGGGAAGGTGTTGGGCATGCTCGCCCCCGGCCCTGCCCATCGCCCCCACCGGAGCCAGCCAGCCAGCCAGGGAGCCTGCAGGTGCGCCTCCTCCAGGGAGGGTTCGGGATCCCAGCAGCAGCGAACCCCCCGTCCCACCCCCACGCTCCCCCCGCAGCACCTCCCGCACACCACCCCCCAGCCCCTGCCCCCTCCCGCATCCTCGTCGGGTGCGCCCTCTGCCTGGATTTTTGTACCGACAATTCAAAGGTGTCCCTCGCCCTTTCCGCGAGTCCTGTAAGACTCAGGACAATATGTGCACCAGCTGGAAGCTGGTCCATGTGCGTTAAATTGTCAGCCCAGGCACTAGAATATTCATAGAGCGATTTCAGGTGACAGAGTCCCCTAAGCCGTCTGTATCCTTGGCGGAAATGTGTGGCTACAGTTTTTCCCAGTGCATGCCCTCTGCTGGTCAGGAGGAAACGATGAAGAGCGCTCTGTCTCCCGTTCCGCCTGCCCTTTCGTCATGCTCTCCTCTCCGTCCTCCTTTCTGACTATGTCTGCCAGCGTACTTTTTCTGCCCCTGTGGCCACACAGCCTCTGGAACCTAAAGCCTTGCCGATAGAAGATGCAGATGCGTCTCGGAGCATCTCTTTTCCCAGGCAATCAAAGCCCTCTCCCCCTCAGGGACCGACAGCCAGGCCAGTGACTCTGGAAAAGGTGCCAAACTGGGTGCCGACACAAACACACACTCACACACTCACAGAGAAACGCCTTGTGTTTTGCATGAAGGACAGAGGGAGGCATGCCTTTCCCGGAGCCAAGAGCATACAGCAAAGTGGACCCAGATGGCCCTCCCTGAAGAAGAAGTCTGGGCCAACCCTGTGGAGAGGGTGGCATGTGGATGCTGCTGACTTGCTCGGTGACCTTAGTGCCCACTGGTTGGAAGGCCAGGCGGACAGGAGCTTAGAATGACACCCAGGCGACAGGCAGCAACAAAGCCTGCCCCACCAGAGACCTAGCATCTTACCTTGCATTCTGCAAATAGGACGAATGCCCCGGGCAGGGGCTCCCGGCTCGTCTGGGCTGTGGAGGAGAGCACATCCTCCTGAGCCTTCTCTGCTCTGGGCCAGTCAGGTCAGACCGTGAGCGGATCATCCAGCCAGGCCATCACAACCCCAGAGCTGGTCCACAAATGTGGTGAGGGATCCCCAAGTGTGGTTTCAAGCTAGCAAAATAGTCTTGGGGCTCTTGGTCTGGTGCCAATGACATCCTGTCTCTCCAGGCATCACCGACTAAAGGGGCTTTTTCACTCCCCCCCCCAGTCTGAGTCAGGGAAAGTGTGCACATATACAGGGATAGTCCCCTACCGCGTCTCCACGTTTTTCCACCAGAGTGGATTTCATATGCGCTCCCACAGTCTTTAGACCGTGGTTTCATCTATCCGCCATCATGTGGATGCTGTGCACGTGCACTCCCACTCCCGGGTGACATTCATGCAATGACAGACATCTGGCATTGTCCTTGCCGGGGAACGAAGCTGAGAGGGGACACAAGGCAAGAGGTGTGTGACCTGGGAAGGTGACTGAAACCCCTAGCTATTTCCCATACCTGGAATCATATGTGCAATCAGCACAGATGGGTGGTGTGCCTCACACCCGCCTGGCAACTCCCACAACTCCCTCCTTGCCTTGGCCCCTGTGCGTCTGTGCATCGACACGGGAGACATAACCCTGAAGAACCACGGAATGCACACGAGGCCTCTGTGTTTGGAGGGATGTGGCTGCCCTCGGCCTCTTGCCACTTCCTCCATCATCGGTAGAGCTGGAAATCCCTCAGTCCCTCTCATTCGCTGACTGGGGCCTACACACACTCTCATACACACATGTGCACATGCAAACGTTTGGGCACACAACACACATGCTTACGATCTCGACACACAGGCATGTGCCTGTGGCCACACACACTCACACTCACAAGTGCCTGGAAACGCAGGCATGCAACACACACCGGAGATCATGCAAACACAGACACATGACACACACCCACCCACCCTGGCTCGACACACAGGAATGAAGAGGCCTCACGCAAACAGATACACAAACCAATGCAGAAGGCACCGTTCTCTCTCTCTCTCTCTATCACATGTGCACACACACACACACACACACACAGTCTGCGACCCTCAGAAATGCATGTGGCGGCACACACCCACTTGAACACACACCTGTGCATGCACACATTCTCAGAACACATCATACACAAACACATGCGTCCTGCATGCACATGTGCAAACACATGCGCACTTGCCCGTGCAAACAGAGACACCTGCACTGGCAAACACTTGCACAACACTCACAGAAGTTCTCTGGCAAAGCAATACATGCATGGCCCGGCACGATCACACACAGCCCGCTCCACCAAGGATCTCACGCACACCCACACACGGAACAAATACACCTGGTCTTAGGCTCACATAAATATAAAACTTGCCCTCCCCAGACACACGCACAGACACACCTGCTCTTGGGATTCCCACACAGAACACAAACACATGTTCTACGTTGCACAGGAACGCACACTGATCCACACCAACACACACACGCACGTGTTCACGCACACGCCCACACGCACCACACACAAAGTCTCTGGCTCACAGGCATGTACCGTGAGCTTCCCCAAACAAACACATTTTGCACATGTTATTCCACACGCACAGCATACACAAACGTCCTCCAAGACAGAAGAATACACAATTGACCCCGGAACAACACCCACACACCATCACACACACACAAACACACACACACACACACACGGCCCATACAGCACAGAGACACTCAAGGAACACACAGTCATCAGTATACAGGAATACACGGTGGTCTCGCAACCAGACACGCACACACACAACAAGAGCTCATGCCAACACACAAACCTGCAGCACACACACACCCACACGATTTTGGGCACCCAGGTGTGCAAACATGACCACCCAAATACACACACATGTGCTACAGCAACACATACACACCAGCCATGCAAACAATCTCCACACAGAGGCATGAGCAGGTGGTTATAGAATGCTCGCGCGCGGGCGAGTGCTCATGCACACTCACACTCACAGACACTCAAAGTCACCCAAAGGTCTGCAAACACACAGACACACAACAGAAACCCTTGCGCATGCAAGCACACATACATTCAACACTCACATGGAATGTCTCTGGAACACTTCCATACATACGTACCCAGAAGAAAATCACACACCGAGGTGCGCCCGAAAACACACGCAGATGCAATACACCCATGGAATAGCACAGACAGCCAGGCAAATTTCTGCTCACATACACACACAGGTTCACCTGCACTGGGAAACACACACACCGTGCAACACACACACGGTCCCAGCACACAGGCATGCACGCTTGGCCGCCCACAGACCACTCGCGCATGCCAAAGACACGCTCAGGAAACACACACCCAAAACATTTGATCTCAAGTACACAGTCATGCACACTTGCCAGGAACACACACAGATGTGCACAGGAAATACACACACACACACATACAACACTGGGACTTACACACTGTCACCGATACACAGAAACACACACTTGGCCACACACATACAAACATGTGATGCATGGAAACAAGCATTCGCATGAAATATAAACACAGTGGGTGCCCGCACACAGGTTTGTGCATTTGGGCCCACACGCGCGCGCGCACACACAAACGCCCATTTGTGTGCAAACACACACTTAGGCAACACACACGAGCTCACAAGGTTTATGGCACACAAGCATGCACCCCTGGAAACACAAATCAACAAATAAGTGGGCATGCAAACATGCAAGTGCAGCACATAAGAACCCAGGGCCCCTACAAACTGGCACACACACGTGGCCTCGAAACACACACACCTGTGCCCTGCAAACACACACTCTCCAAACACACACCAAGACACCTGGTCTCCGGTCCACAGGCATGCCCTCTTGCCACTGAGTCACATGTGCGTGGAAACTCACACACACCACAGAAACACACATGATCCCCAGCAAAGAGGCATGCTCAGGTGGCTGCACGTGCAAGCACACATACACGCACGCACGTACGCACACACACACCCGAACGTGTACCTGGGTATGCAACTCCCTCATACAGCCCACTCAAAAAGCCACAGTGCACATCACTCAAACTGCCTTCCCTCACACGTGCTTGGAACTGTCCCGTCAGCACGTGGTGCGGCGCAGGAGGTCGTGGATCACAGGGAGCGCCAGGAATGGCCTCCTCCTTACTCCTCCCAGGACACGTGGGTTCTGCCGTGCTCCTGAGCAGATGAATGCATGGGAAGGCATCACAGGAGTGTGGGGTACATTTCCAGGAGCAAGGCTACCGGGCCAAGCTCCCCAAGCGGTGTCAACTCAGTGGTACCAGGAGCCACCAGGCCACGAGGGCCCCGCTCACCAGGATGCTTCCCCACTTGTGTGCCCTGCCCTAAAGGACAAGGCTCCCATGAACAGAGGTCTGCCTTTTTCCGTCCTCCTCCTTGACCGTGCCAAGGATAGACGGTGCTCTGTCGGCAGGCCGAGCCCTGCCCTGCCCCCATGCTGAACATCACCGCCACACATGGAATCCCAGAGGCCATGGGTTGGAGGGTCCCGCTAGGCTGACTGCCTCCTCGCCATGTCCGGGCTCCAAGTACAAATGCACACACAGACGCAAAGAGTTTCCTAACTCGTTTATGCCTCTCTCGCCTTCCCTAGATAGGTGCTGGATACTCTCCAGAGCAGCCACTT
Organism: Zalophus californianus; assembly: GCF_009762305.2. Lineage (NCBI taxonomy): Eukaryota > Metazoa > Chordata > Mammalia > Carnivora > Otariidae > Zalophus > Zalophus californianus. The sequence goes on along the minus strand of NC_045613.1, from coordinate 3,556,596 downwards.
GTGATCCGTTCGCTCAATTCTGTCCTGTGCAGGCAGAGCACCACGTAGATTCCCCCAACCCTCTCTCACAGGGGCGGATGCCTCCTCAACTTCTACTTCTTGCTCAGATTCTGATCATCTGTGGTATACACGTGCAACAGCTGCTATGCCACACACACACACACACACACACACACACACACACCACACACCTTAGTGATTCGTGATATTGCATAATAAAAGTATAGGCAAGGCGGTGTTGAGGGTGTCCTCTGTCCTTGTGGGATCCCTCTTCCTCCTCAGCAAGAGCAACACGAGCCTCCTGCTCAAGGCCCAGTGCCATTCCCAAGAATGGCCGTGTGGCTGTGCGAGGCCACGGGGTGGTCAGGAGCATGGAGGGAAGTCTGGGATTCTGGGCACAGGAGTGGGAATGGAGCAAGGGAGCCCCACTCCCAAAGACTGGGAAGATTTCACCAACTGAACGAGTGGCAGGAGGCCTGAGAGAGGGTTGACGGGCACAGGTGAGAGTATAGAGAAATGGGGTGGAGAGCCTTGCTTCTCCCGAGTGACCTGGGGTGTTTCATCAGACAGGCTGGGGGCCTGAACTTGCCTGCAGGGCGCATCTGCCTGGATGTGTGCCTGACTTCCCCCAGGTTCCCTTCTCACCCGGCCACCCGCTCCCTGGGTGAACTGGGGCCCAGGCTCCCCTGAGCTTCAGTTTCCCCACCAGGGCAAGCTGCCTGTTCCCCGACACCTGCCACACACACATGTCAGGGCCCAGCCACCCTGGCTCATTAGCAACAGGCCCTCCTCTCAGTTCGTTACCTTCGGCTGCCTCCCTGCAACACACACTCTCGAAACACACACCAAGACACATGGTCCCGGGTGACAGGCACGCACTCTTGCCACACACTCACGTGCGCATGCAAATTCAAACACACTGTACAAACACACACAAATCCCGGCAGAGGCATGCTCAGGTGGCCGCACGCGCAAGCACACATACACGCATGCACATGAGCACACACATACCCGAACGTGTACGTGGGCATGCAACTCCCTCCACACAGCCCACTCACAAAGCTACAGTGCCCACCACTCACAATTTTGTTCCCACACACATTTGAAAGTGTTCCCTGTGGGCAGGTGGTGTGGCGCGGGAGGGCGTGGGTCCAAGGGAACGCAAGGAATGGCCTCCTCCTTAATCCTCCCTGGACACGTGAGTTTTGCAGTGCTCCTGACCGGATGAATGCATGGGACCTGATCACAGCAGTGTGGGGCACGCTTACAGGAGTAAGGCAACTGGGCCAAGCTCCACAGGCCGTGTCAATGCGGCGGTATCTGGAGCCACCTGGCCATGAGGGTCACGCTAGCCAGGACACTTCCCCGCCTGTGTGCGGTGCCCTAAAGTACAAGACTCCCTGAAGAGATGTCTGCATTTTCCCGACCACATCCTAGACCCTGCCTAGGATGGGCGGTGCTCTGTCGGCAGGCCGAGCCCTGCCCTCCCCTCCCCTGCCCCCATGCTGAACATCACCGCCACACATGGAATCCTACAGGCCATGGGGTGGAGGGTCCCACTAGGCTGACTGCCTCCTCACCATGTCCTGCTTCCAAGTACAGACACACACACAGACACAAAGAGTTTCTTAACTCGTTTATGTCTCTCTCGCCTTCCCTAGATAGGTGCTGCATACTCTCCAGAGCTGCCACTGGTGATGCTTTCCCCCAATTCTGTCCTGTGCAGGCAGAGCACCACGTAGATTCGTCCACACATCTCTCACAGCGGTGGAGGCCTCCTCGACGGCTTCTTGTTGGTCAGATTCGGATGCTGTGCGGTTTACACGTCCACACAGCTGGAATGTCCCCGACACACACACACACACACAAACACACACACACACACACGTTAGGGATTCTTGAAATTGCATAGTACCAAGGATAGCCAAGGCGGTGTTTAGGGTTTACTCTCTCATCGTGGGATCCCTCGTCCACCTCAGCTAGAGCCTCACGAGCCTCCTGCACAAGGCCCAGTGCCATTCCCAGGAATAGCCGTGTGGCTGAGGGAGGCCAAGGGATGGTCGGCACCACGGAGGAAGTCAGGGATTCTGGGCACAGGGCGGGAATGGAGAAAGAGACCCCTACTCCCAAACACTGGCAGGACATCCTCAAATCAGCGAATGGCAGGAGGCCTGAGACAGGGTCGATGGGCAGGGTTCAGAGTTCAGAGAAACGGGCTGGAAAAGTCTGGGCTCTCCCGAGTGACCTGGGAAGTTCCGGCTGCCAGCCCGGGGGGCCTGAAATTGCCCGCATGGACACACCCGCCTGGATGTATACCCTGAGTTCCCCCAGGTCACTTCTCACCCTGCCTCCCCCTCCCTGGGCAAGCTGGGGCCCAGGATCCCCTGAGCCTCATTTTACCCACCGCCATCCTGCCTGTGCCCCGGCACCTGCCACACACACACGTCAGGACCCAGCACCCCCGGCTCCTCACCGACAGGCCCTCCTTTCACTTCATTCCCTTGGGCTGCCTTCCTGCCTCGGGTAGTACTGCAGGGGATTGGGCCACAGGTCCTCGATGATGACCTGGTAGGGGAAAGAGGGGAGCTGGGCACGGGGCCCGGGCCCCATTCCCCAGCAGCTGGGGCTCGGGTATCACTCCGGCTGACGAATGCCGCAGGGGCCCCACCTCAGCGATCCTGTGAGACCCTGGATAGCAGGGGTCACACAACCAGTTGAAGAAGTTAAGGCTGGTGGTGTCGTGCCTGCGCCTGGGAGCTCCACGTTCAAAGTCCCAGAACCACTGCACTGGAGTGGAACGAGACGCCCTATAGCCTGCAGGAATGGAAAATTTAGAAGATCCTGTGCAAGGCCTGGGACCCACGCCACCTCGCCCACTCTCCCTGTCAACCTCCCAGACTCTCTCCCTCCTGGGCAGGGTTCCGGGCCTGCCCCCACTCGGGGGCACCGCGCGCACCTCCCCTCGCACTCCCAAGAGCGCCCCTGCCAGCCCCTAGCATCCTCAAAGCTCAAGCCCACTCTTTCCGGCAATGCTAAGGTGATACTCCTTAAAGATCACTTTGTTCTGCAAGTAGGGTTTGTTCTCAAAGAAAAACTTGAACCTGCAGGGGTACTTGCGATGCCACAATTTCCTCACCTGCGCCGCCGAAGAAAGAGTAGGGCACGTGGGAACGTGTCCTCTACCTATCCCTAGCTGCTTGCCTGGCTGCGCTCTGAACCACTATGCCGGCCCTTTCATGCTCAAACCCCTCTCCCAACGGGCCTCTCCCAGCCTCCATCTCCCACGACTGACCTCCAAATTGGTCAGGTAGCTGAGCATGTCACTGTCCTGGTCACCCATCACGGCTGATATCTTGGGGTGATTCAGGATCTAATTTGTGTCAAGGAGCCTCGCACGTGCTACGGAAGGAGAGCCAGGAGCGACCCAGCCCTTCCTGGCTGAGAACGAAGTATCCGAACAGCGCATGTGCAGAAACACCAGGGCCGGCAGGCCTCCCAACCTCCTAAGCCCCTGCTCTTTCTTCCCACCTGCTCAACCCTGGGGAGTCCCTTGGCTGCCAGAACCTCTGACGCTGCCTGCACTCAACAGGGCAAGGCCAAGGGCCTGATTGCTCTCTGTTCCCAAGTGCCCTGGCCTGTGCCTGTGACCTGCAGGCAGTCACTGCTTTGGATGGCTGGATGTGCTCCGTCCCACTCTCACGGCTTGTTTGCTTGGGTGTTTCCCTGAGGCTCCATAACTTTGAGGGGCCTCCTGTGCCCAGGAGGGGGCCACGCGGCTCACCTGGAGGATGGCAGCACACCCACGACGCAAAGGGTGATACAGACAGTTTTAGCTAATGGGAGGGTGAGGAGTAGGTGGGGGCAGGAGGGAAAGGAAAAGAGAGAGAGGGACAAAGAGACCCCACACCGGGAGGAACGGACACAAGGGGGGGGCAGAGAGGACAGAGGGAGAGGGCGGGCGAGGACACAGAGGGGGAGAGACTGGCAGGGAGGAAAGGTGCATGTAGGCGCCTGGGCCTGGGGCCGCGGCCTGGCTGTGTGGGGCTGGTGGAGACAGAGGTTGCAGCACCCCGGCAGGGCCGAGTCTGAGGTCCGGCGGTCTGCCGAAGCGAGGCGGCCCGCTGATGGACTCGGCAACCCGTGTGTGGACGAGATTGTGGGTCGGCCCTGAACTCTGGAAACCACGCAGTCTCTGAAGGGTAGGGAAGGGGGGCGGGCAGCCTCCCCGTTTGCCCCATGTCCCAATAAATGTTTCTTTCCAATATCTGGTCTGAGCCAAGTGGGATTTGGGCTACAGTACTTGTCGAAGAGTGTTGACCCACGTTCCCTGAACCCTGCAAGCCTGTTGGGAGAGCTGCAGGCCCAAAGCTTCCGCCTGCAGCTTCAGCTCAAATATGGTTGGACAGGTCGCAGCCCCAGCGTTCTCAGCCCCGCCCCGAACCGCCTTCCTCTGCTCTGCCTTATAGGGATCGTGGGCCCACTCCCACCCGGGAAGGGGGTTAGGAACCCTTCCCCACAGCGCCCGTGGCCGTGGCTCTGCTGCTGCCCTCCTCGCGGTGCTCCTCCACCACAGCCAAGCCCCACCAGCCCTAGGAAGGATACGGCCTGGGCCCAGAAGCCAGGGATGCACTGGATGATGGCCCTCCGGCGAGCCAGGTGAGAACTCCGCTTCTGATTCCTCCTGCGCTTGTGCCGCACGTAGGCCCTGGTAGCTTGGGCATCCACAGAGCTGAGCGCCACCTGAACAACCTCCAGCACGGCCAGTGGGGCCCCGGCTGGCTCGGGACCCAGCACTGGCTCTTCCTGCGGCAGCTCCTGCAGCTTCTCGTCCTGTTTTGCTTGAGCCGCATCCATGTCTTCCGACAACACGACCTCCACCACCGCCATGATATCCTCCACCTCGACCACCAACTCCTCCCCCGGTCGGCCTCGCCTCCGCGCTGCTGAGCCTCAGCCTCCTGCATAGATTCTGCAACCATGCCGCCAGTACCTAGGGCCTGTGGCGCCCACGCCTCGCCCCAGGCGCCCGCCTCCCCACGGGCCTCCGAATCCTCACCGCCCCCTCCACGGACTAAGGTGGCCCAGGATTCCCGGGCAGCCCCGCCTTGCCCGGACCGCGCCTCGCTCTCCATGGGGCACTGCACAGCAACCGCACAAGCCGCGGACGGAAGGAGCTGGAGGGGCGAGCACGCGGCTCCGGCAAGCGCCGGGTAGTGGGAGCTATGGCGCCCACGCTCTGAGGCGGACAGCTATCTGAGGCCGCTGGCCTGGGGGACGCATGCGCACAAATACTGGGGGCCTGGTGGCTTCTGGGTGGTGTGGGGGGTTGCACTCCTCGCACGCATGTGGGCTTTGTGGGATATTACCACCCCTCTCACGCCCAGGATGCTGAGCGGCCCCGAGGACCAACCCGTGGCACGGCGGTGGGCGTGGCCACAGCCGGCACCACCCCTTGTCCCCGGGGGAGCCAGGCTGCCACTGCACCTCCTCAGGGGTGGCGTCCGAGCCTGGCCCCTGGCCATTTTCTTCGCTGACACTTCCAAGTCCATTCCCGGCAGGTCCCTGCTATCACAAAACTCGTGTTCACCTTCTTACCAGTTCCCTTGGGAACACGCTCCTGGCACCGGGGAATTCAAAGCCAGCGGCTCAAAGGGTGACCCCCGCCGCCAGGGAACCTCACCCGGCCCCTTCTTAGTCATACTGGGGGCCAGCTCTGCAGTCATAGCTGGTGCTCCAACCCCTGCCACATGGCTCTCCACATGGCTTCCAAACCTTCCCCACCAGTGCAGGAGGGAGTCTGGAGGCGGCCCAGGAGGATCTGGGATGCAGGGTCCTCCCCGCCCCAAAGACCTGCCTCTTCTAAAAAGGGATGAACCGCTCACAGATAATTGGCCTCTGAGGAGCAAGGAGCAAAGTTCCGAGACCAAGCCCGTGCTCACTCAACCACTGGCACAGCCCCGGTCAGGTCTGGGATTCGGAAACTTTTGCATGCTAATGGGCCGGGTAGTTAGCCTGAAGAGTACCTCTGGGTGTGTTGTTTCGTCAGAGCCACTGGTAGGATTCGCTCCCACTGTACTTTCCTCTGCCTGGCCCTTCATCTTTTGTTTCTCCCTCCTTGCCTGATCCACGCTCCCTTTCCCTGTGTCTTCCTTCCCGCCTCACCATAACTGCCAGGGATGTCTGAGCTCCAGCATAATGCTACACGGAGCCTGCTTTAATCTGCCTTCCTGAGGAGCTGTGGCTGTCTTGGCTGCCCCAGCTCTGCTGCAAGTTCTTCCTTGGTCTGTCTGTCCCTGAGTGGAGTGCCAGCCAGGGAGGGGATGGCAAAGTGAGCATTGCCGGCACACCCTGCCCCTTCTGCGGTAC